>NC_086445.1:376777891-377077891 GCF_028390025.1 Pseudophryne corroboree | reverse complement strand
CCAAGAAGAGCTTGGTACCCAGAACTTCAAGAAATGATCTCAGAGGACCCATGGCCTCTGCCGCTCAGACAGGACCTGCTGCAGCAGGGGCCCTGTCTGTTCCATGACTTACCGCGGCTGCGTTTGACGGCATGGCGGTTGAACACCGGATCCTAAAAGAAAAGGGCATTCCGGAGGAAGTCATTCCTACGCTGATTAAAGCTAGGAAAGATGTGACAGTAAGACATTATCACCGCATATGGCGAAAATATGTTGCTTGGTGTGAGGCCAGGAAGGCCCCAACGGAGGAATTTCAGCTCGGTCGATTTCTGCACTTCCTACAGTCAGGAGTGACTATGGGCCTAAAATTGGGTTCCATTATGGTCCAGATCTCGGCTCTGTCGATTTTCTTCCAAAAAGAACTGGCTTCACTGCCTGAAGTTCAGACTTTTGTTAAAGGAGTGCTGCATATTCAGCCTCCTTTTGTGCCTCCAGTGGCACCGTGGGATCTCAACGTGGGGTTGGATTTCCTAAAGTCGCATTGGTTTGAGCCACTTAAAACCGTGGAGCTAAAATACCTCACGTGGAAAGTGGTCATGCTGTTGGCCTTGGCGTCGGCCAGGCGTGTATCAGAATTGGCGGCTTTGTCATGTAAAAGCCCTTATCTGATTTTTCATATGGATAGGGCGGAATTGAGGACTCGTTCCCAATTCCTTCCTAAGGTGGTTTCAGCTTTTCATGTGAACCAACCTATTGTGGTGCCTGCGGCTACTCGGGACTTGGAGGATTCCAAGTTACTGGATGTAGTCAGGGCCTTGAAAATATATGTTTCCAGGACGGCTGGAGTCAGGAAAACTGACTCGCTATTTATCCTGTATGCACCCAACAAGCTGGGTGCTCCTGCTTCTAAGCAGACTATTGCTCGCTGGATCTGTAGCACGATTCAACTTGCACATTCTGCGGCTGGACTGCCGCATCCTAAATCTGTAAAAGCCCATTCCACGAGGAAAGTGGGCTCTTCTTGGGCGGCTGCCCGAGGGGTCTCGGCTTCACAACTTTGCCGAGCTGCTACTTGGTCGGGTTCAAACACATTTGCAAAATTCTACAAGTTTGATACCCTGGCTGAGGAGGACCTTGAGTTTGCTCATTCGGTGCTGCAGAGTCATCCGCACTCTCCCGCCCGTTTGGGAGCTTTGGTATAATCCCCATGGTCCTTACGGAGTTCCCAGCATCCACTAGGACGTCAGAGAAAATAAGAATTTACTCACCGGTAATTCTATTTCTCGTAGTCCGTAGTGGATGCTGGGCGCCCATCCCAAGTGCGGATTGTCTGCAATACTTGTATATAGTTATTGCCTAACTAAAGGGTTATTGTTCTGAGCCATCTGTTCGTGAGGCTCAGTTGTTGTTCATACTGTTAACTGGATATAGTATCACGAGTTGTACGGTGTGATTGGTGTGGCTGGTATGAGTCTTACCCGGGATTCCAAATCCCTTCCTTATTTTGTCAGCTCTTCCGGGCACAGTTTCCCTAACTGAGGTCTGGAGGAGGGGCATAGAGGGAGGAGCCAGTGCACACCAGGTAGTCCTAATTCTTTCTTAGAGTGCCCAGTCTCCTTCGGAGCCCGCTATTCCCCATGGTCCTTACGGAGTTCCCAGCATCCACTACGGACTACGAGAAATAGAATTACCGGTGAGTAAATTCTTATTTTCAACGCCCTCGCCACGTCCAAGGACCATGAGGCAACTGAAGGGTTGGACAAAACTCTAACCACAATAGGTTGTTTTACATGGAAAGCCGACACCACCTTTGGTAAAAACTGCGGCTGAGTTCTAAGCTAGGTCCTATCCTCATGAAAAATTAGATACGGGCTCTTATAAGATAAGACCCCCAATTCTAAAACATGTCTGGCAGAAGCGAATGCTAGCAGCATGACAGTCAGACAGTGTCAGTTCCATGTCAGATATTTCAAGTCCACCTTATTCAAAGGCTCAAACCAGTCTGACTGGAGAAAAGCCAAAACCATATTGAGATCCCACGGAGCTGTGAGAGGAACAAAAGGTGGCTGTATGTGGAGAACTCCTTTCAAAAAGGTCTGCACCTCCGGCAACAATGCCAACTGTTTCTGGAAGAAGATGTAGAGAGACGAAATCTAAACCTTGATAGAGCCCAAACGTAGGCCCAAATCCACTCCTGCTTGAAGGAAAAGTAGAAACCGGCTAAGGCTGAACTCCACAGGAGGGCAACTTTTCCCTCACACCACAAGACATATTTCTTCCAGATACGGTAGTAATGTTTAGACGTGCCTGCGTCATGGTGTACACCACCGTGCGATGGAGACCCTTTCTCAAAATCTGCCTTTGAACTTCCAAGCCGTCAAACGTAGCCGCTGTAGGTCTGGATAGATGAACGGTCCTTGTTGAAGAAGATCCCTGATCAACAGTAGCGTCTATGGATCCTCTAGAGACAATGCCAAGAGATCCGCATACCAGGCTCTTCAAAGCCAATCTGGGGCAATCAGAATCGCCTGAACTCTTTCCCGTTTTAGTACTCTTGGGATAAGAGGGATTGGAGGAAACATATACATACTGGTAAAACCACGGAGCAGTCAGAGCGTCCACCCCTGTCGCCCGCGGATCTCTCGTTCTGGAGCAGTAACGACTGAGTTTCTGCTTGAGACGGGATGCCATCAGGTCTATCTGTGGACAACCCCACCTGTGAATGAACAGTTGAAACACCTGGGTGTGAACGCCTCATTCCCCCAGATGGAGGTGGTACCTGCTGAGGAAGTCCGCTTCCCAATTGTCCACTCCTGGAATGAATATGGCCGATATCGCTCTTGCGTTTGACTCTGCCCAGAGGAGTATCTTTTATACCTCTCGCATTGCAGCCCTGCTTCTTGTTCCTCCTTGTCTGTTTATGTAAGCCACCGCCGTGGCAGTCAGACTGTACTTGGATGGCCTGACTTTGCAGGAGAGGGAAGGCCTTAAGAAGCAGATTGTATATCGCTCTGAGTTCCAGAATGTTGATCGGAAGTTTTGCTTCCTGGCTTGACCACTTTCCCTGGAACTGGAATCCCTGGGTCACCACGCCCCAGCCCCGGAGGCTGGCATCCGTTGTTAGTAAAGTCCAAGACTGGACATTGAAACTCCGACCTTCCACCAGATGTGGAATCTGCAGCCACCATAGCATGGCAATCCTTGCTCTCGGAGATAGTGTTATACACCGGTGCATAGATAGGTGAGACCCTGACCGCTTGTCCAACAGATCCAGTTGCAACAGCCGGGCATGAAACCTGCCGTATTGTATCGCCTCATATGAGGCCACCATCTTGCCCAGCAAATTAATACAGAGATTAATCAACACTTTTCGTGGTCTCAGCACTGAGCGGACCATGGCCTGAATGGTCAAGGCCTTGTCCATTGGAAGGAACACTTTCTGTAGTACCGTATCCAGGATCATACCTAGAAACTGGATCCTCTGTGATGGCTCCAGGTGGGATTTCTCTATCGATACTGTGTAACAGCTGCTCCGTGGACATCGCCTTTATCAGGAGATCGTCCAGATATGGGACTATGTTGACTCCCTTCATGCGTAAATGAAACAGCATTTCTGCCATGACTTTCATGAATACCCATTGACAGGCCAAAGAGTAGAGCCTGAAACTGGTAGTGTTGGTCCAGTACAGCAAAAGCATAGGAACGCTTGACGAGGAGGCCATATTGGAATATGCAGATAGGCATCCTTCATATCCAGGGAGACCAGAAATTCCCCCTCCCCCAGGCAAGATATTACTGCCTTTAGTGATTCCATCTTGAATTTGAATACCCGCAAATAAGGGTTCAATTCTTGAGGTTTAATATCGGACAGACCGAACCGTCTGGTTTGGGAACCACGAATAGACTTGAGTAGAAACCTCTTGATTGTAGCTGAGGGGGGACTGGAACAATGACTTCTGTTGAAAGAAGTTTTTGTATGGCCTCTTGTAATGTAACTCTTGCTACAGGTGAGGCTGGTAAGCCTGACCTGAAGAATCTGTGAGGTGGTACCTCTTGAAATTCCAGGCAATAGCCCTGTGAAATGAGATCGCTCAGCCAAGGATCCCTGCAAGACTCCCCCCACACGTGAGCGAAGTTCAACAATCGAGCTCCCACCTGGAATTTGCCCCTCTGCTGGAGCCGTCATGCGGTGGGCTTCGCGGAAGCAGACCCTGAAGGCTAGGTCGCGGTTCCGGTGGTTGCTGGTCTGCGGGACTTACCCAGAGATCCTCTAGCTGCATTGGAGGCACCTCTGGCTCTGACTCTAAATCTGGCCACACGAAAGGAATGCAGCACGGGTCCCGGATAGGGACCCCTGGCAGGGGGCGCAGCAGATGGCAGATATGTAGCCTTACCCGCCGTTGCTTGGGATATCCACTTGTTCAGTTCCTCCCTGAAAAATGCCTCACCTGTGAATGGAAGATTTTTCAACTCCCTTTTTGGAATCCGCATCCACTGACCATTGCGGTAACCACAAGGCTCTTCGAGCAGAGACGGCCATAGCCGTAGTACGGCCGTGAATGATTATTAACTCCTTAACCGCTTCACACATAAAATTTGCCACATCCTGGATACGATACATTAGCATGATGGTCTCATCTTGAGGCAACGTATCAAAACCTGTAATGATAGTATCAGACCATTTTACTATGGCTCTAGCAATCCACCCACAGACCACGGTAGGACGTTGGGCTACACCTGCTGTTGTGTATAGTGATTTGAGAGTAGTCCGAATTTTGCGGTCAGTTCTTTCAGTGAAATAGCCCCTGGTACGGGAAGCGCCAATTTGCGGGATAGTCTGAACACCGAAGTATCCATCATAGGCGGATTCTCCCACAGTTTCCTATCCTCTGCAGGGAAAGTAAAGGAGTTTAGCACCCTTTTAGGGATAACATTTTTTGTCAGGGTTTATCCATGCTTCCTTAGCTAGGGTGTTTCTTTTGACACCAGGAATGTGGCAGAGAATTTTGGCTTAACATTAAAATGCAATTCCTCCCCCAGATCTGCTTCCTTATCAGGCATACGAAGCACTTCTCTGATAGCATAAACAAGGTCTTCCACCCCTGGGGTTAAGGAACATTCCCTCCTCCACCTCTACCTCTCCCACATCTTGAGACTCCGTCTCAGCATCCGACTACAATACCTTAAGGAGAGTGCACTTAAGCGCGACCTTCAGAGGAGGCTGAGGGGCCTTTCTGAGGTCAGATTTTACTGTAAACATACCAGTGTCTATGGACAATCTTAAGGCTTGCCGTTCCTGCCTAGCAGTGGCTAATTCAACATTTATATCAGCTAACATTGATTTAAAAGTCTCCACCCACTCAGGACCTCCGCTGCCACTATGAGAGGGTATTGAGCACTGGGTACACCACGTCTGTCACATGTGCTCAGTGAGAACCTGCTTTCATCTGTGAAGAGCACAGGGCGCCAGTGGCGAATTTGACAATCTTGGTGTTCTCTGGCAAATGCAAAACGTCTTGCACGGTGTTGGGCTGTAAGCACAACCCCCACCTGTGGACGTCGGGCCCTCATACCACCCTCATGGAGTCTGTTTCTGATAGTTTGAGTAGACACATGCACATTTGTGGCTTGCTGGAGGTCATTTTGCAGGGCACTGGCAGTGCTCCTCCTGTTCCTCCTTGCACAAAGGCGGAGGTAGCGGTCCTGCTGCTGGGTTGGCCCTCTTACGGCCTCCTCCACGTCTCCTGATGTACTGGCCTGTCTCCTGGTAGCGCCTCCATGCTCTGGACACTACGCTGACAGACACAGCAAACCTTCTTGCCACAGCTCGCATTGATGTGCCATCCTGGATGAGCTGCACTACCTGAGCCACTTGTGTGGGTTGTAGACTCCATCTCATGCTACCACTAGAGTGAAAGCACCGCCAGCTTTCAAAAGTGACCAAAACATCAGCCAGAAATCATAGGAGCTGAGAAGTGGTCTTTGGTCACCACCTGCAGAACAACTCCTTTAATGGGGGTGTCTTGCTAAATGCCTATAATTTCCACCTGTTGTCTATTCCATTTGCACAACAGCATGTGAAATTGATTGTCAATCAGTGTTGCTTCCTAAGTGGACAGTTTGATTTCACAGAAATGTGATTGACTTGGAGTTACATTGTGTTAAGTGTTCCCTTTATTTTTTTGAGCAGTGTATATAGCCAAAATTGCACCGTGTGTACAGTCAATAACGGTGTGTCAGGATCCGGAGAGTTCAAGGGAAATCACAGTAAAAATCAGCATTTAGTCAAAATTTCACCACGTTGCTACTGCAACGCCCTCTATCTGGTCTCTCAGCAAACCAATTGCTACAACTAACCTGCCATAACACACAACACCCATTCACTGGCTGCTTGTAAGAAGGCAAATCTATTTCAAGATTGGCTTGCTGACTTTCGAAACCCTAAATAACCAGGGTCCAAGGCAGTAGTACCCAAACTTTTTTAAAACATGGTACCCTAGACTAGAGTATAAGAATTTATTTCACGGCACCCCTAGGCCTTAAGTTTCTTATAGAGAAATTTAGAAAAAAAATATTAAAATTAATTGAAATAAGATTTTACTTACCGGTAAATCTATTTCTCGTAGTCCGTAGTGGATGCTGGGGACTCCGTAAGGACCATGGGGAATAGACGGGCTCCGCAGGAGACATGGGCACTTTAAGAAAGAATTTAGATTCTGGTGTGCTCTGGCTCCTCCCTCTATGTCCCTCCTCCAGACCTCAGTTAGAGAAACTGTGCCCGGAAGAGCTGACAGTACAAGGAAAGGATTTTGGGAATCCAGGGTAAGACTCATACCAGCCACACCAATCACACCGTATAACTTGTGATAACTTTACCCAGTTAACAGTATGAACAATCACAGAGCATCAGATAAACCCTGATGCAACTATAACATAACCCTTATTTAAGCAATAACTATATACAAGCATTGCAGAAGAAGTCCGCACTTGGGACGGGCGCCCAGCATCCACTATGGACTACGAGAAATAGATTTACCGGTAAGTAAAATCTTATTTTCTCTAACGTCCTAGTGGATGCTGGGGACTCCGTAAGGACCATGGGGATTATACCAAAGCTCCCAAACGGGCGGGAGAGTGCGGATGACTCTGCAGCACCGAATGAGCAAACACAAGGTCCTCCTCAGCCAGGGTATCAAACTTGTAGAACTTTACAAAGGTGTTTGAACCTGACCAAGTAGCCGCTCGGCAAAGCTGTAATGCCGAGACCCCTCGGGCAGCCGCCCAAGAAGAGCCCACCTTCCTTGTGGAATGGGCCTTAACTGATTTAGGCAGCGGCAACCCAGCCGCAGAATGAGCCTGCTGAATCGTGTTACAGATCCAGCGAGCAATAGTTTGCTTTGAAGCAGGCGCCCCAAGCTTGTTGGAAGCATACAGGATAAACAAAGATTCTGTTTTCCTGACCTTAGCCGTTCTGGCTACATAAACCTTCAAAGCCCTGACCACATCCAGTGACTCGGAATCCTCCAAGTCAGTAGTAGCCACAGGCACCACAATAGGTTGGTTTATATGAAAGGATGAAACCACTTTCGGCAGAAATTGTGGGCGGGTCCGCAATTCTGCTCTATCCGCATGGAAAACCAGATAAGGGCTTTTATGTGACAAAGCCGCCAATTATGACACACGCCTAGCCGAAGCCAAGGCTAATAGCATGACCACCTTCCACGTGAGATATTTTACTTCCACCGTTCTGAGTGGTTCAAACCAGTGTGATTTCAGGAAACTCAACACCACGTTAAGATCCCAAGGTGCCACTGGAGGCACAAAAGGAGGCTGAATATGCAGCACTCCCTTTACAAACGTCTGAACTTCAGGCAGAGAATCCAGTTCTTTTTGAAAGAAAATGGATAAGGCCGAAATCTGAACCTTAATGGAACCCAATTTAAGGCCCAAAGTCACTCCCGACTGTAGGAAGTGAAGGAAACGGCCCAGCTGGAATTCCTCCGTAGGGGCATTCCTGGCCTCACACCAAGCCACATATTTTCGCCATATACGTTGATAATGTTGAGCCGTCACATCCTTCCTAGCCTCTATCAGCGTAGGAATGACCTCATCCGGAATGCCTTTTTTTGTTAGGATCCCGCGTTCAACCGCCATGCCGTGAAACGCAGCCGCGGTAAGTCTTGGAACAGACAGGGCCCCTGTTGCACAAGTCCTGTCTTAGAGGCAGAGGCCACGGATCCTCTGTGCGCATTTCTTGCAGATCTGGATACCAAGTCCTTCTTGGCCAATCCGGAACAATGAGTATTGTTCTCACTCCTCTTTTTCTTATGATTCTCAGCACCTTGGGTATGAGAGGAAGAGGAGGAAATACATAGACCGACTGGAACACCCACGGTGTCACCAGTGCGTCCACAGCTATCGCCTGAGGTTCTCTTGACCTGGCGCAATATCTCTGCTGCTGTTTGTTGAGGCGGGATGCCATCATGTCCACCTGTGGCAGTTCCCACCGACTTGCAATCTGCGTGAAGACTTCTTGATGAAGTCCCCACTCTCCCGGGTGGAGGTCGTGCCTGCTGAGGAAGTCTGCTTCCCAGTTGTCCACTCCCGGAATGAACACTGCTGACAGTGCGCTTACGTGATTCTCCGCCCAGCAAAGAATTCTGGTGGCTTCTACCATCGCCACCCTGCTCCTTGTGCCGCCTTGGCGGTTTACATGAGCCACTGCGGTGCTGTTGTCTGACTGAATCAGAACCGGTTGGTCGCGAAGCAGGGACTCCGCTTGACGTAGGGCGTTGTATATGGCCCTTAGTTCCAGGATGTTGATGTGAAGGCAAGTCTCCTGACTTGACCACAGCCCTTGGAAATTTCTTTCCTGTGTGACTGCCCCCCACCCTCGGAGGCTTGCATCCGTGGTCACCAGGACCCAGTCCTGAATGCCGAATCTGCGACCTTCGAGAAGGTGAGCACTCTGCAGCCACCACAGGAGAGACACCCTGGCCCTGGGGGATAGGGTGATTAACCGATGCATCTGAAGATGTGATCCGGACCACTTGTCCATTAAGTCCCATTGGAAGGTCCTCGCACGGAACCTGCCGAAGGGAATGGCCTCGTATGATGCCACCATCCTTCCCAGGACTCGAGTGCAGTGATGCACTGACACTTGTTTTGGTTTTAATAGATTCCTGACCAGTGTCATGAGCTCCTGAGCTCTCTCTATCGGGAGAAAAACCCTTTTCTGGTCTGTGTCTAGGATCATGCCTAGGAGAGGCAGATGAGCTGTAGGAACCAACTGCGACTTTGGAATATATAGAATCCAGCCGTGTTGCCGTTACACTTCCAGAGAAAGTGATACGCTGTTCAGCAACTGCTCTCTTCATCTCGCTTTTATGAGGAGATCGTCCAAGTACGGGATAATAGTGACACCTTGCTTCCGCAGGAGCACCATCATTTCCGCCATTACCTTGGTGAATATTCTCGGGGCCGTGGAGAGACCAAACGGCAACGTCTGAAATTGGTAATGACAATCCCGTACCGCAATTCTGAGGTATGCCTGATGAGGTGGATAAATGGGGACCTTTATGTCCAGAGTCACCATAAAATCTCCCCCTTTTAGGCTTGCAGTGACCGCTCTTAGCGATTCCATCTTGAACTTGAACCTTTTCAGGTATATGTTCAGGGATTTTAAATTCAATATGGGTCTGACCGAACCGTCCGGTTTCGGGACTACAACATGGTTGAATAATAACCCCCTCCTTGTTGAAGGAGGGGAACCTTGACCACCACCTGTTGAAGATACAATTTGTGAATTGCAGTTAACACTGTTTCCCTCTCGTGGGGGGAAGCCAGCAGGGCCGTCGGTGAGGGGGCATCTCCTCAAAGTCCAGCTTGTATCCCTGAGAAACAATATCCATTGCCCAGGGATCTAACAGGGAGTGAACCCACTTGTGGCTGAACTTACGAAGGCGTGCCCCCACCGGGCCTAGCTCCGCCTGTGGAGCCCCAGCGACATGTGGTGGATTTTGTAGAGGCCGGGGAGGACTTCTGTTCCTGGGAACTAGCTGTGTTGTGCAGCTTCTTTCCTCTGCCCCTGGCAAGAAAGGACGCACCTCTGACTTTCTTGTTCCTTTGTTTGAAAGGCTGCATTTGATAATGTTGTGCTTTCCTAGGCTGTGGAGGAATATAAGGCAAAATATCAGAATTACCAGCTATAGCTGTGGAGACCAGGTCCGAGTACCCGTCTCCACACAATCCTCAGCCTTCCATATGCCTCTTAAGCCGGCATCATCTGTCCATTGCATATTCTACAGGACACGTCAAGCAAAAATCGACATAGCTTTGACTCTAGGACCCAGTAGACTCATGTCACTTTGGGCATGTTTTATATATATATATATATATATATATATATATCTCTTAAGACAGCATCTTTAATATATCTCTCTCTATATATACATACATATCTCTCTCTCTCTCTCTCTCTATATATATATATATATATGTACATACTAGGGTCTCAATCTCTGCTGATAAGGTACCTGTCCACGCTGCCACAGCGCTATAAACCCATGCCGACACAATCGCCAGTCTGAGTAGTGTACCAGAATGTGCACGCTATCTACAGGATCCCTGAGGATAGCTGTTACGTCAGGGCTACCTTTTGGGCAAACGTGACACCCTAGGGGAAGATTCCCATCGTATCCTGGCCCTAGTAGAGAAAGGATACTCCCTGAGAATTCTTTGTGGGAAACTGCAGTCTCTTGTCTGGAGATTCCCGCTCTTTTTCATCATGAGAGGAGGGAAATTTACCTCAGCTTTCTTCCCCTTAAACATGTGTACCCTTGTGTCAGGGACAGATGAGTCATCAGTGATATGCAAATCATCTTTTATTACAATAATCATATATTGAATACTTTCCTGCCATTTTGGCTGTAACTTTGCATTATCGTAGTCGACACTGGAGTCAGACTCCGTGTCGATATCAGTGTCTATTATTTTGGATAGTGAGCATTGAGAGACTCTGAAGGTCTCTGCGACATAGGGACAGACATGGGTAGATTCCCTGTCTGTTCTCTAATCTTTTGTGCAATAAATTCACCTTCGCACTTAATTACACATATCCAAACAGGTGTCGGCGTTGTCGACGGAGACACCCTCTCACACACACATTTGCTCCATCTCCTCCTTAGGGGAGCCTTTTACCTCAGACATGTCGACACACCCGTACCGACACACCACACACTCAGGGAATGCTCATCTGAAGACAATTCCCCCATAAGGCCCTTTGGAAAGACAGAGAGAGAGTATGCCAGCACATACCCCAGCGCTATTAACCCAGGAATAACACAGTAACTTAATGTTAACCCAGTAGCTGCTGTTTATATTGATTTTTGCGCCTAATTATGTGCCCCCCCCCCTCTCTTTTTACCCTCTTCTACCGTGTAACTGCAGGGGAGAGGCTGGGGAGCTTCCGCTCAGCGGTGCTGTGGAGAAAAAACATGGCGCTGGTGAGTGCTGAGGAAGAAGCCCCGCCCCCTCGACGGCGGGCTTCTGTCCCGCTTTCATGTACAATTTTTGGCAGGGGCTCATACATATATACAGTGCCCAACTGTATATATGCAAACTTTTGCCAAAGAGGTCTCTTATTGCTGCCCAGGGCGCCCTGCACCCTTACAGTGACCAGAGTATGTGGGTGTAGTGTGGGAGCAATGGCGCACAGCTGCAGTGCTGTGCGCTACCTCAGTGAAGACTGGAGTCTTCTGCCGCCGATTTTGAAGTCTTCTTGCTTCTTTCACCCGGCTTGTCTTCCGGCTCTGCGAGGGGGACGGCGGCGCGGCTCTGGGATTGGACGACGAGGGTGAGATCCTGTGTACGATCCCTCTGGAGCTAATGGTGTCCAGTAGCCTAAGAAGCAGGACCTATCTTCAGAGAGTAGGGCTGCTTCTCTCCCCTCAGTCCCACAATGCAGGGAGTCTGTTGCCAGCAGAGCTCCCTGAAAATAAAAAACCTAACAAAATACTTTCTTATAGCAAGCTCAGGAGAGCTCACTAAACAGCACCCAGCTCGTCCGGGCACAGATTCAAACTGGAGGAGGGACATAGAGGGAGGAGCCAGAGCACACCAGAATCTAAATTCTTTCTTAAAGTACCCATGTCTCCTGCGGAGCCCATCTATTCCCCATAGTCCTTACAGAGTCCCCAGCATCCACTAGGACCTTAGAGAAATTGTGTTTGTATGTCATCCTTAGGGTCAATTGTGTGATGAGGGACAATATCATGCACTTGGGTCTCAAAAACCCAAAGGCTAAGTATAGTATCAAGGGTACTATAATGGAAACTACTGAGGAGGAAAGAGATTTAGGAGTCACTATTTCAAGTGACTTGAAGGCAGGAAAGCAATGCAACAAAGCAAAGAGAAAGGCAAGTCAGATGCTCGGTTGCATAGGGAGAGGAATCAGTAGCAGGAAAAAAGAAGTGATAATGCCACTGTATAGGTCATTGGTACGGCCCCATCTGGAATACTGTGTCCAGTTCTGGAGACCCTATCTCCAGAAGGATATAAATACATTAGAGAGTGTACAAAGAAGGGCAACTAAAATGGTGCATGGCCTACATCACAAAACTTACCCGGAAAGGCTAAAAGATCTTAACATGTATAGTTTGGAGGAGAGAAGGGAAAGGAAAGGGGGGACATGATAGAAACTTTCAAATATATCAAGGGTCTTAAAGTTCAGAAGGGAAACATTCTTCAAAGGAAAAGAAGTATTAGAACTCGATGGCATACATTGAGACTGGAGGGGGGGAGGTTCAGGGGAAATTTAAGGAAAAATTACTTCACAGAAAGGGTAGTGGATAAGTGGAATAGCCTCCCATCAGAGGTGGTAGAGGCTAAGACTGTAGGGCAATTTAAACATGCTTGGGACAGGCATATGAATATCCTTACAAAGAATTAAGGTTAAAAAAGGGTTGAGATTGCCTAAAGGATAAAATAAAAAAGGGGCAGACTAGATGGGCCAAGTGGTTCTTATCTGCTGTCAAATTCTATGTTTCTATGTTAATATTTTCTTCAGTTTGTTCACACATTTTCTGATTGGCAGCCACAAGCAATGTTTTTTTTTTTCTATTACATTGACTATATATAATTTGAATTGATCCAGGACCACCAATCCAAGGCACCCCTGCAAGTGCCCAGGCACACAGTTTGAGAACCACTCATCCAAGGTATCTGAAGCAGCTTCTGATTCCTTACTGCCCCACTCGCTTACCGTTCTCTGTAGAAGAAGGACTATTAACAGTATAGAATATCCCTTAAACTTATTTGGGGGCCCAAATTTTAGCTTTATGACTCAGACTCTATGGAACCTGCTGCCCCGCACGGTTCGAGAGGCTTCCACTCAAATTTTTCAAAAAGAGACTCAAGACTTCTCAGTTCACGCTAGTAATTCACTAATGTGCTTCTAGTTCTTTAAAAAAAAAGCATATAACTCAAATGCTTAGTTCTCATTTCTATTAAGTGTATCTTGTACCTTATGTTTAAAAAAAAAAAAAAAAAAATATGAAGCACAATGGGTGGAATTCAATTGTTTGAAAAGTCAGTTGGGTGTCTGATTTCCCTGTCTATTAGAACACCCCCCTTTGAGTCCTATTGAGAGAAAAGTGCTATATAAATAACATTATTATGTATCGTAACATCTTCCAATGTAATTCTCTTTTCTTCAGGTGTTATTCCAAAACATTTCTTCATGAAATTCTGAAATATACATAGGTTAATCACCTCAATAGTGAAATACACTGCCATCTTGTCACTTAATAAGATATTCTATTCATTGCACAGATTCATTTGAGCCCATCAGATTTGTATTGGACACATTTACAGGACAATAGAGATTTTTCTTAAACGAATGTAGAAAAATGCACAGAAAAAAAAAAAAGAGTTACAAACTATATTTTGAATCAGTTACTTTAGTTTCTAAATGCACCACACATACTAAACAAGATGGCTAATGTTACCACAAGAAAATAAGGAAAACAATGATTAATAAACAGTGTGAGATCCGCCAACAGCACATAATATGGCAGGCAGAACTAAGGCTGTGCCACCATATAAAAATGGAAGTTAAATTTAAGTGCTATGCACTTCCGTACTTGTATCAGAAATACCTGCATTTCCATGCAAGGTAGAAAAGCCCCGTTAAACGCATGGACATCCTCAAATGGTCCTCTTCAGAATCAGCTTTATTGGCCAGATATACTTGCGTATATTAGGAATTTGATTTCAGTTTACAGTGCAGCAGCCAGGGAGGAACACACAGACAAGAGGAAGGGATGGGGAGGGGCGAATATATGCAGTATACAGCTTAAGTAAAAGTACACAGTGTTCGTTACAATCAGAAGATAGGAGTAGAGCGACTGAAGAGTCAGGAGTTCAGCAGGTGGACTGCTTGAGGAAAATAGGATTTTAATACCTACCGGTAAATCCTTTTCTCTTAGTCCGTAGAGGATGCTGGGGTTCCAAAAGGACCGTGGGGTATAGACGGGATCCGCAGGAGACATGGGCACACTATAAGACTTTGAATGGGTGTGAACTTGCTCCTCCCTCTATGCTCCTCCTCCAGACTTCAGTTAGAAAACTGCCCAGAGAGACGGACATTTCGAGGAAAGAATTTATTGTTTAAACACGGTGAGTGTCATACCAGCTCACAACTCGAACATGCCGCAGAACGTGGCATTCAATAGAACACCAGCTGACGGCATGGAAAAACCATACAGCAATATGCTGACCGAAAACGTAACACAACCTGTGTGTATCATGACCGATAATCACATATCGCATGTCATGGCATGAATAATCGCAGCCACAGACTTAACTGCAAAGAAACACCACATGAGTGTAGCGACCACCAATAGCTGCAGATACAGTACGCACTGGAACGGGCACCCAGCATCCTCTACGGACTAAGAGAAAAGGATTTACCGGTAGGTATTAAAATCCTATTTTCTCATACGTCCTAGAGGATGCTGGGGTTCCAAAAAGGAGGGGTTTATACCAAAGCTCCAGACCGGGCGGGAGAGAGTGCGGACAACTCTGCAGCACCGATTGAGCAAACCTGAGGTCCTCATCAGCCAATGTATCAAACTTGTAGAACTTAGGAAAAGTGTTTGAACCCGACCAAGTAGCCGTTCGGCAAAGTTGAAACGCAGAGATTCCACGGGCATCTGCCCCAAGAAGAGCCCACCTTCCTGGTAGAATGGGCCTTCCCCGACTTCGGTACCGGACGGCCAGCCAGCCATAGAATGAGCATGCCGAATCATATCACAGATCCAGCGTGTAACAGTCTGCTTAGAAGCAGGTGCCCCACAACTGTTGGGAGCATACAGGATAAACAGAGCGTCTGTTTCCCCAATCTGAGCCGTTCTGGAGACATAAATACTCAAAGCTCTGACTACATCAAGAGACTTCAAATCAGCCAAGGCTTAAGTAGCCCCAGGCACCACAATAGGCTGGTTCCTGAGAAACGCAGAAACCACATTAGGCAGAAATTGTTGCCAATTTCCAAATTCTGCTCTATCCACAAGGAAGATCAAAGAGGGCTCTTGTGAGACAAAGCCGCCAATTTCGACACCAGCCTTGTGGACGCCAATGCCAATAGCATGACCACTTTCCGAGTGAGAAATTTTTACCTTTCGTAAAGGTTCCAACCAGTGTGACATAAGAAACTGCACCACCACAGTAAGGTGCCATGGTGCCACTGGGGGCACAAATGGAGGTTGGATGTGCAGCACTCCTTTCACGAAAGTCCGAACTTCTGGAAAGGTGGCCCATTCTTTTTTAAAAGAAAATTGATAAGGCCGAAACCTGCACTTTAATGGAGCCTAACTTTAGGCCTGCATCCACACCTGCTTGCAAAAAATGGAGAAAACGACCCAGCTGAAATTCTTCCGTAGGAGCCTTCTTGGATTCACACCAAGACACATACTTCCTCCAAATACGGTGGTAAAGCTTCGCCGTTACTTCTTTCCTAGCCTGAAGCAATGTGGAAATGACTTCACCGGCAATACCCTTTCGGGCTAGTATATGGCGTTCAACCGCCAAGCCGTCAAACGCAGCCCCGGTAAATCTTGGTACACGCCCTGTGTCCCTACTGTAACAGGACCACTCTTAGAGGAAGAGGCCAGGGATCTTCTATGAGTAAGTCTTGAAGATCTGGATACCAAGCCCTCCTTAGCTAGACCGGAACAATGAGGATCACCTGAACCTTTGTTTTTCTTATGGTTATCACCTTCGGAAAGAGTGAAAGTGGAGGGAACACACAGACCGACTGAAACACCGAAGGTGTCACGAGGGGGTCCACTGCTATAGCTTGAGTGTCCCTTGACCTGGAACAATATCTCTGAAGTTTCTTGTTGAGGCGAAACGCCCTCACGTCTAATCGAGGAATTCCCCAAAGACTTGTCACTTCTGTAAACTTCTTGATGAAGACCCCACTCTCCTGGATGGAGATCGTGTCTGCTGAGGAAGTCTATTTCTCCGTTGTCTTCACCCAGAACGATGACCTCTAATAGAGCGTTTACATGCCTTTCCGCTCATCTGAAACTTTTGTGGCTTCAACCATTTCCACTTTGCTCCTTATTCCGCCCTAGTGGCTTACTTACGCCACTGCTGTTTAGTCGTCCGACAGAATTAAGACGGGCAGAACACGAAGAAGATGTTCCGTTGTAAATAGCTCTTAATCCAAGAATGCTTATTGCAGGCAAGCTTCCCCGGCTTGACCTTTCCCCTTGGAAATTCTTCCCTCGGAAAAACTGCTCCTCAGCCTCGGAGACTTGTATCCATGGACACCAGGATCTAATCCTGGATCCCGAACCATCGTCCCTCTGGGAGGTGAGAACAGTGAAGCCACCACAGGAGAGATATCCTGGTCCTGGAAAATAGGAATATTTTCCGGTGCATGTGCAGGTAAGACCCGGACCATATGTCCAACTGGTCCCGCAAACAACTTTGGCATTTGACCTGCTCACCGAATGGCCTTGTAGGCCGCAACCATCTTCCGCATCAACGGAAGGTATCGACGGGTTAACACTGTTGCAAACCTGATCCGACTCTGGATCATCAGATCTCTTTCCACAGGAAAAAACAAACTCTTAACCGATCAGTATCTAAACTTCTGCGTCGTTGGGATCAACAGCGATTGTTTGTGTCGAAGAACTGTCAGAGAGAAACAACGAATTGTACCATTTGTTTCTTGACCTTGCCGCAGTCAGGAGAGCGTCCCAGTACAGAAAAATAATGGCTCTTACTATAGAAGGAAACCACCATACAACCCTCACTCTGGTGAAATGGCAATGACAATCCTGAATAGCAAAAACAGGTAAGCTTAATGCGGATGACACCGCATTTAAACCCTCTTTCTTCTTTTACAGGTCGGAAATCCCTGCCCCGAGAGATTCCAACTTGTAGTTCAACTTCTTAAGAAGAAATCTTTTTGGGATTGTTCTGACCGAGCTGCCCGGTCTCAGAAGCCCGAATAACAGCTTATTCCTTTTTTTGTGTGACAGGGACAGCAGGACAATGTCCTGATCCTGAACCAACCCTTGTATGGTGTCGCATACTACCTCCCCGTCCAGAGGAGAATCAGTAAGATCTATTCTAAAAATCAGTGAGGGGAATCATCTGGGAACTCGAGTATGTGCCCCTATGGACTGTATTCTTAACTCACTGTGTCAAGTCCATTCCAGGACTGACTGAGGATATTAGACGAGTTCCCACCGATGTGGGCTACAGCAAGATAGACCCAGCGATCTGCGGTGGATGTGGTAGAAACAGAGGACGATATCTGCCTCTGCGAACTTGAAAAGGCCGCAGACCTCTTACCTTACCTAAAATCTGTCAGGAACATCAGGGTCCCTAGTGACATTTATGTGTTCTGAATGTGTATGAACATGTACTGAATGCCAATGTTGTGGATCTAATCAGGAAACATTATGGCCGACATAGAACATAGTATTCGTGTCGACAACAGGGAGTAGTGACTGGGCAAAAAAAAACATTTTTGTGACCCCGAGGGATGAGGGAAACATATACCTAATTTCACTAGGACGCCCCCACTTAATACTATCACGTCTGTGCTTGAGCTACAGCTCACTGCAACGTACCATACATATATATACCTACAGGTATAGGCTTTTTATATAATTTTACACCCAGTCATAATAGTTGATGCCGACAGGTTCACCCACATACTTCTGTGTTCCCCAAACAGTGCTTACTTTGGCAAAGCTTACCACTACTGACATGCTGACACTTAATCTCATGAATCAAGTACCATCTGGAGTCGGCAATGCCGACAGAGGGATACCCATATTTGTTTGTGGTAGATCACTCACACATGTCGACACACGTGTACTAAACACCCACCAACATTGCTAACATGGGCAGATTTCTGACAGGGAAACCACAGAAAACTCTAACCAACTCCTTGTACACACGCACATTATATACATATATCTGTAGTGCCTCATGGTTGACCCTATATTGCACTACATAACTGTGCCCCCCCCCCCTCATTTTACATTGTTAGGTGCTTAACAGTGTTTTGGCGGGCCCAGCATCTCTGTGAGGAGAAAATGGCGCTGTATAGAGTTGTGAGGGCTAAGCTACGCCCCCTTCTCGGCGCGCTTCAGCCCCGCTATCTTTTTATATTTTTATACTGGCGGGGGTCCGTATACAGTGCCTATGCACTGTATACATCTTTGCCAGGCTTATATTGTGAGGTATATTGCTGCCCAGGGTGCCCCCCCTGCACCCTTGTAGTGCCGCTTGTATGTGGGAGCAATGGCGCGCAGCACGACCGCTGCACGTTACCTCCGAGACACTGAAGTCTTCTGCCGTCACTGAAGTCTTCTGTTCTTCTAATACTCACCCGGCTTCTTTCTTCTGGCTTTGTGAGGGGGGTGACGGCGCGGCTCCGGGAACGAGCAGCTAGGCGAACCAAGTGATCAGACCCTCTGGAGCTAATGGTGTCCAGTAGCCTAAGAAGCAGAGCCCTTGAACTCAGAAGAAGTAGGTCTGCTTCTCTCCCACGATGCAGGGAGCCTGTAGCCAGCAGGTCTCCCTGAAAATAAAAAACCTAACAGTCTTTCAGAGAAACTCAGGAGAGCTCCCCTAGTGTGTGTCCAGTCTCCTCTGGGCACAGAGTCTAACTGAAGTCTGGAGGAGGGGCATAGAGGGAGGAGCCAGTTCACACCCATTCAAAGTCTTATAGTGTGCCCATGTCTCCTGCGGATCCCGTCTATACCCATGGTCCTTTTGGAACGCCAGCATCCTCTAGGACGCATGAGAAAGACGTTTTTGAGGCTTCTATTGGTTCTGGTGGGAATGGCCCTGTATCTTTTTCCTGATGGCAGCAGGTTGAGCTTGCCATAGCCCAGGTGAGGCGGACCATTGACTATCCTGGTTGCCCAGTTTTTAGCTCTGGACCGGTACAGGTCGTGAACAGGCGGGAGGTCAACTCCGATGATCTTCTCAGCAGATCTTACCACTCTTTGGAGCCTGCGTTTGTCTCTCACTGGCGGAGCTATACCAGACGATAATCAAGGAGAACAGAACAGATTCTACAATTGCGGAGTAGAAGAGGAGCAGGAGATTCTGTGGGATGTTAAACTTCTTAAGTTGCCTTAGGAAGAACAGCCTCTGCTGCGACTTTCCGATGGTGGCATCTGCATTTGGTCCCCACTCACGATCTCTAGAGATCGTGGTCCCCAGGAACTTGAAGGAGTCCACTAGCGACACCACACTATCGGCTATGATTAGTGGGGGGTGCTTCCGCTGGGTTCTTCCTAAAGTCTACTACCATCTCAACAGTTTTAAGTGGGTTGAACTCTAGGTTGTTACAGCTACACCACCGGGCCAACCGATCCACTTTCCATCTATAGTCCGATTCATCCCCTTCTTTTATGAGGCCGATGACATTGGTGTCATTGGCGAATTTAATGATTTTAACCGGCTGGGACTCAGAGGAACAGTCATTAGTGTACAGAGAGAAGAGCAGGGGTGAGAGGACAGTGGACTCTTGTGCTAATAGATAAGATTCATGCAAAATGGATGAAACAGTAACTGTCTTACAGAAACTATTATAGTTACATAAGAAAAGCGTCAATTAGAATAAATAATAGAGCAGTAAGAGCCTTTCCACTGTAAATTACAAATATAATACCAGGGAAACACATATTTTTACAGTATTTATTAAGATTACAAATTTAAAAATCCAGAAACTTAGAGGCACATAGTTTTGTAGTCTTCAAATCACTAAATGGAATATAATGATCAAAAGAAACCAATGTAAGGAAGGACATTTCACCCAGTATAAAAAATAATAATATTCAAACCAGAGTTCAAAGCAAAACGTTATAGAAAACAAATTTCACATTGTCGTAACTTGTATCTTGTTTCAATAATAATTAATCCAATATTGAGTCTAAAAGCAAAACTGTATTTACAGACAAAGTTTATTAATAGTACTGATATTCGTGTAATACATATACCTCCTCTCTGCTGTTAGAAGTGTCAATCCCAAATACAGCATAGTTATATTTACAAAAACATACTTATTGAACTTCTTCAATTACGACATTACAATGCAAAGGAGCAAAGAAAGCAAAAAAAGTTTTGTGTTTGAAAAACAAATAATGCTTAATTGGACTGTGTTTTGTGTTTCTGTTTTCCACAAAGATGTCAATACTGCAAATGAAAGAACTCTTCATCATTCCAAGTATTTTGTAATAAAGTTCCCCTAGCATTCTTCACACATACTGTGGCTATTGTTCAGTCCACTTTAACAACGCTGTAAATTTTCGTCACAAACCAAAAGCAAGCAAAGAATCCAATTGTTCCTTTAAAAAAAAACACACAAAAAAAAAGCCATTAGCACAGAATAATTTTAATTCATAAAAATAGAAACTTTTTCACATGATCTGCAGGTCAAAAGAATGGACAAGATGGCTCTCAGATCGTCACAGCTTAATGTACGGAAAAGTATAATGAGCTGGTAAGTTTTGTTCCAAATCTAATCAGAAACACCATGAAGAGAATGTATAAAATATTTACCAATCACTGCCAAAGTGACTGCTCAGGAAAGACAGAATGCTGCACCATTCGGATTTATCACCAAAAAGTGCATCATCTGTTTTACTCCGTAAAAGATCTTGAACTAGTCATTTTCACATTTTAATAAAGAGGTGTTGTATTTGAATATATATACCATGAGTAATATTTTACTTAAATATACATTAAACCATATAGAGTAAATAAAGGTCACAATACAAACAGTAACTGTTAGTTTGCATTTGTAATGGTTAATGGTAGTAGATAAAACCAGCCTTTATTAGCAATAATTTTGCATTATTATTTATTGAAATACAGAAGTTCTACATACTCCGTAGAAACAAACTAGCATAGCCATTCACAATTGAATGTCAAGCTGATAAACAATAACTTTTCATTAGTCAAAAATTATGTTTTGAGGCTAAATTATGCTGGCCACACCCCCTGTATTATCTAAAGCAGTGGTTCCCAAACTTGATCCTCAAAAGACCGACCACCAACAGTTCATGTTTTCCAGGTCATCAAGCAGGTGCACAGGTGTATTCATTACGGACACATTTTAAAAGATCCACAGGTGGAGCCAATTATTTCACTTGTGATTCTGTGGAGACCTGGAAAATGTGAACTGTTGGAGGTCATTGAGGAACAAGTTTGGGAACCACTGATCTAGAGTGACAATGGGAAAGTAGCACAACATATTACTGTGTGGAATCCATCAGATTATCTAACATGTTGGTAATTTCTTTTGGCAGACAGCTGCAGGAATTTCCACTAGAGATAGGCGGGTTCGGTTTAACTCGGATTTACCCGAATCTCCTTATTGGCTATCAGACGTCGCGCGTTTTGGCTAGCCAATAAGAAAAATCCAGAAAATAAGAAATGGCGATAATTCTGGCGTAAAGAACAAAGTAAATCCGAACCCGCTCATCTCTAATTTCCAGCTACAATAATTGCCCAACTGCCTGATCATGACCAGTCAGATACTTCTGTGAGTGGCCAAATAGAAATCAAATACTGTTGATTGAGAGTCAGACCAGTGGCAAAATATACAGTGAGTGCGCCTCCTTAAAATAGTTATCTTCTGCCACCTATGCCATAAAACATTAAAGAACTTGGGAATGCTGCAAAACCAGTCAGTAGGAATAGCCATGCCCATAAATCATAGGCTCAAATGATGGACAGACAGCGGGTTTTTCTTTAGGTAAACATCAGTTCTAGATTTGGTTAGTTTGCACTAGTACTTCTGCTTAAAGACATATTAATGTGTCTGTGATTGTATCTTTTAACATTCCACATCCAATCATGTTACTATTTTGTATCTTATATTTTTCTTTGATGTCTCCCAGCTCTAACACCCACCAACACTTTCCATCCACACACTATTAGTGCTTCTATAAGGAACAAGGATTGTTTTAAAAGTTGATCAAGTAAGTAAGCAGGCGACTCACCAGTGAAAAGGAAGAAGATAAGAACCATGATCATAGTGTACCCAAAATACAATATGGTACTCGCTGTTCCTGTAATTTGCAATTTGGAGTAAAAATAATGTACCGCATAAACAAGGAAATACACAGCAGTAAAGCCACTTGTCAGGAACGAACGCCACTGCCAATGATAGTCCTAGAAGAAAGAATTTTTTTTTTTTTAATATTTTGTTAACATTTATATTAACAACTTTCACTTCCCCAGCAAACATTAACTATATGTGCTCTTGTATAATTAATTAGTTAAAAATTACAAAAAATATATAATACAGCTTTGGATAAACAAAAGCCTTAGGTGTTTTCTTTTACCAAGCATGCTGGTCCAATGGATATGCAATCTGTGGGGGAATACAATTAGCCATGGTAATTTATTGTAGGCTAATTAACCCCCCCAGACCTACCCAATTATCCCCTGAGTGTTTCAAGCCGCCAGCTTACCTGGAACCTCAGCAAACTCCTAAAAAATCCCCAATTATTAGCCTGTTTTCGAGAAGCAGGCAGTGAAAACACATAGGCCTGTGAATTTATCACAGATTCTATGTTTTCACCCGAAAACAGATGATTTAATGGGCACAAAAACGGGCTCTAATTGAATAGCCTGAAGCAAAAAAATGCGAAAGCTCCTTTTTTTGTGCCCGTTAAATTATCTGGGCTAACTAAGTTCCCCCCTGTATATGACAATGCATCTCTACAGTTGGCATATTGGTGGACTAGAAAGGCGGCTGCAAAAGAAAAGATGGAACTTCCAATATCCCTGTAACATCATATTACTGTTTAGGATCTTATAGGGGACTTTTACAACTCTGTTATAGCTATCCTAAAGCCATTTTAGCATTCATGGAAAAAGAACATTTATGACCATGGATTACGATTACAAGTAAGAGGGTTTACAAACATTTGCTTATAGTTTGTGTAGAATTATTCCCTTACAACTTCCAATATCCCTGTAACATCATATTACTGTTTAGGATCTTATAGGGGACTTTTACAACTCTGTTATAGCTATCCTAAAGCCATTTTCTCTATCGTCCTAGTGGATGCTGGGGTTCCTGAAAGGACCATGGGGAATAGCGGCTCCGCAGGAGACAGGGCACAAAAAGTAAAGCTTTTCCAGATCAGGTGGTGTGCACTGGCTCCTCCCCCCATGACCCTCCTCCAGACTCCAGTTAGATTTTTGTGCCCGGCCGAGAAGGGTGCAATCTAGGTGGCTCTCCTAAAGAGCTGCTTAGAGAAAGTTTAGCTTAGGTTTTTTATTTTACAGTGAGTCCTGCTGGCAACAGGATCACTGCAACGAGGGACTGAGGGGAGAAGAAGTGAACTCACCTGCGTGCAGGATGGATTGGCTTCTTGGCTACTGGACATTAGCTCCAGAGGGACGATCACAGGTACAGCCTGGATGGTCACCGGAGCCGCGCCGCCGGCCCCCTTGCAGATGCTGAAGTTAGAAGAGGTCCAGAATCGGCGGCTGAAGACTCTGACAGTCTTCTAAAGGTAGCGCACAGCACTGCAGCTGTGCGCCATTTTCCTCTCAGCACACTTCACACGCTGTCACTGAGGGTGCAGGGCGCTGGGGGGGGGCGCCCTGGGAGGCAAATGTAAACCTATATACTGGCTAAAAATACCTCACATATAGCCCCCAGAGGCTATATGGAGATATTTAACCCCTGCCAAACTTCACTAAAGAGCGGGAGACGAGCCCGCCGTAAAAGGGGCGGGGCCTATCTCCTCAGCACACAGCGCCATTTTTTCTCTCACAGAAAGGCTGGAGAGAAGGCTCCCAGGCTCTCCCCTGCACTGCACTACAGAAACAGGGTTTAAACAGAGAGGGGGGGCACAAATTGGCGATATAAATATATATATAAAGATGCTATTAGGGAGAAACACTTATATAAGGTTGTCCCTATGTAATTATAGCGTTTTTTGGTGTGTGCTGGCAAACTCTCCCTCTGTCTCTCCAAAGGGCTAGTGGGGTCCTGTCCTCTGTCAGAGCATTCCAGGTGTGTGTGCTGTGTGTCGGTACGTGTGTGTCGACATGTATGAGGACGATGCTGGAGGAGGCGGAGAAATTGCCTGTAATGGTGATGTCACTCTCTAGGGAGTCGACACCGGAATGGATGGCTTATTTAGGGAATTACGTGAGAATGTCAACACGCTGCAAGGTCGGTTGACGACATGAGACGACCGACAAACAATTAGTAACGGTCCAGGCGTCTCAGAAACACCGTCAGGGTTTTTTTTTATAAAAAACGCCCATTTACCTCAGTCGGTCGACACAGACACAGACACGGACACTGAATCCAGTGTCGACGGTGAATAAACAAACGTATTCCTCATTAGGGCCACACGTTAAGGGCAATGAAGGAGCTGTTACATATTTCTGATACTACAAGTACCACAGAAAAGGGTATTATGTGGAAGTGAAAAAACTACCTGTAGTTTTTCCTGAATCAGATAAAATAAAATGAAGTGTGTGATGATGCGTGGGTTTACCCCGATAGCAAATATTGGCGTTATACCTTTTCCCGCCAGAAGTTAGGGCGCGTTGGGAAGCACCCATTAGGGTGGATAAGGCGCTCACACACTTATCAAGTGGCGTTACCGTCTCCAAATACGGCCGCCCTCAAGGAGCCAGCTGATAGGCAGCTGGAAAAATATCCTAAAAAGTATATACACACAGACGGTGGTTATACTGCGACCAGCGATCGCCATCAGCCTGGAGATGCAGTGCTGGGTTGGCTTGGTCGAATTCCCTGACTAAAAATATTTTATTGATATAGAGCATTTAATAGGATGCATTCTATATATATGTATGCGAGATGCACAGAGGGATGTTTGCACTCTGGCATAAAGATAAGTGCGTTGTCCATATCTCCCAGAAGATGTCATGGACACGACAGTGGTCAGGTGATACAGATCCCATACGGCACATGGAAGTATTGCCGTATAAAGGGAAGGAGTTATTTGGGGTCGGTCCGTCGGACCTGGGGGCCACGGCCACAGCTGGGAAATCCAACCTTTTTACCCCAAGTTACATCTCAGCAGAAAAAGACACTGTCTTTTCAGCCTCAATCCTTCCGTTCCCATGTGGGCAAGCGGGCAAAAGGCCAGTCATATCTGCCCAGACATAGAGGAAAGGGAAGTAGACTGCAGCAGGCAGCCCCTTCCCAGGAAAAGAAGCCCTCCACCAGTGGGGGGGTAGTCTCAAGAGTCTCAGCGCGCAGTGGGATCACTCGCAAGTTGACCCCTAGATCATACAAGTATTATCCCAGGGGTACAGATTGGAGAGTCGAGACATTTTTTCCTCGCAGGTTCCTGAAGCCTGCTTTACCAACGGCTCCCTCCGACAAGGAGGCAGTATTGAAAAAAAAAAAATTCACAAGCTGTATTTCCAGCAGGTGATAATCAAAGTACCCCTCCTACAACAAGGAAAAGGGTATTAGTCCTCCACACTATATTGTGGTACTGAAGCCAGACGGCTTGGTGAGACATAGTCTAAATCTGAAATCTTTGAACACTTACATAAAAAGGTTCAAATCAAGATGGAGTCACTCAGAGCAGTGATAGAGAACCGGAAAAAAGGGGACTATATGGTGTCCCTGGACATCAAGGATTACCTCCATGTCCAAATTTGCCCTTCTCAACAAGGGTACCTCTGGTTCGTGATACAGAACTGTCAATATCAGTTTCAGACGCTGCCGTTGAATTATCCACGGCACCCCGGGCCTTTACCAAGGTAATGGCCGAAAAGATGATTCTTAAAAGAAGAAAGGCATCTAAATTATCCCTTACTTGGACGATATCCTGAAAGGGACAAGTTTCCAGAGAACAGTTGGAGGTCGGAAATGAACTATCTAAAGTAGTTCTACGACAGCACGAGTGGATTCTAAATATTCCAAAAATCGCAGCTGTTTTCCGATGATACGTCTGCTGTTCCTAGGAATGATTCTGGGCATAGTCCAGAAAGAGGTATTTCTCCTGGAGGGGAAAGCCAGGGAGTTATCCGACCTAGTCAGAAACCTCCTAAATCCAGGCCAAGTATCAGTGCATCAATGCACAGGAGTCCTGGGAAAAATGGTGGCTTCTTACGAAGCGATTCCATTCGGCAGATCTCACGCAAAAACTTTTCAGGGGGATTTGCTGGACGAATGGTCCGGATCGCATTTTCAGATGCATCAGCGGATAACCCTGTCTCCAAGGACAAGGGTGTCTCTTCTGTGGGGGCTGCAGAGTGCTCATCTTCTAGAGGGCAGCACATTCAGCATTCAGGACTGTGTTCTGGTGACCACGGATGCCAGCCTGAGAGGCTGGGGAACAGTCACACAAGGAAGAAATTTCCAAGGAAGTGTGGTCAAGTCTGGAGATTTCTCTCCACATGAATATACTGGAGCTAAGGGCAATTTACGATGCTCTGAGCCTAGGAAGACCTCTGCTTCAAAGTCAACCGGTGCTGATCCAGTAGGACATCATCATGGCAGTCGCCCACGTAAACAGACGGGGCGGCACAAGAAGCAGGAGGGCAATGACAGCAAGGATTCTTCGCTGGGCGAAAGATCATGTGATAACACTGTCAGCAGTGTTCATTCCGGGAGTGGACAACTAGGAAGATTTCCTCAGCATAAATGAATTCCACCCGGAAAAGTGGGAACTTCATCTGGAAGTTTCCACATGTTTGTAAACCGTTGGGAAAGACCAAAGGTGGTTATGATGGCGTCCCACATGAAGCGCCAGGTCTAGAGACCCTCAGGCAATAGCTGGGACGCTCTGGTAACACCGTGGGTGTACCAGTCGGTGTATGTGTTCCCTCCTCGGCCTTTCATACCCAGTGTATGGAGAATGATAGGAAGGAGAGGAGTAAGAACTATACTCGGGGTTCCGGTTTGGGCCAAGAAGAACTTGGTACCCGGAACTTCAAGAGATACTAGAAAGGATCTTGATTCAGCAAGAATCATGTCTGTTCCATGACTTACCGCAGCTGCGTTGACGCCAGGGCGGGTGAACGCCGGATCCTAAGGGAAAAAGGCATTCCGGAAGAGGTCATCCCTACCCTGGTCAGAGCCAGGAAGGAGGTGACCGCACAACATTATCACCGCTTAGGTGAAAATATGTTCCATGGTGTGAGGCCAGGAAGGCTCCACGGAAGAATTTCAACTAGGTTAATTCCTACATTTCCTGCAAGCAGGAGTGTATATGGGTCTCAAATTGGGGTCCATTAAGGTTCAAATTTCGACCGGTCGATTTTCTTCCAGAAAGAAATTGGCTTCAGTTCCTGAAGTCCAGAAGTTGTTAAGGGAGTACTGCATATACAACCCCTTTTTGATGTCTCCAGTGGCACTGGGCGATCTCAACGTAGTTTGGGATTCCTAAAATCACATTGTTTTAAACAACTCAAATCTGTGGATTTGATATATCTCACATGGAAAGTGACCATGCTGTTGGTCCTGGCCTCGGCCAGGCGAGTGTCAGAATTGGCGGCTTTATCTCACAAAGCCATATCTGATTGTCCATTCGGACAGAGCAAAGCTGTGGACTCGTCCCCAGTTTCTCCCTAAGGTGGTGTCAGCGTTTCACCTGAACCAGCTTATTGTGGTGCCTGCGGCTACTAGGGACTTGGAGGACTCCAAGTTGCTGGATGTTGTCAGGACCCTGAAAATATAGTTTCCAGGTCGGCTGGAGTCAGGAAATCTGACTTGCTGTTTATCCTGTATGCACCCAACAAGCTGGGTGCTCCTGCTTCTAAGCAGACTATTGCTCGTTGGATTTGTAGTACAATTCAGCTTGCACATTCTGTGGCAGGCTTGCCACAGCAAAAAATATGTAAATGCCCATTCCACAAGGAAGGTGGGCTCATCTTGGGCGGCTGCCCGAGGGGTCTCGGCATTACAACTCTGCCGAGCAGCTACGTGGTCGGGGGAGAACACGTTTGTAAAATTTTACAAATTTGATACCCTGGCAAAAGAGGACCTGGAGTTCTCTCATTCGGTGCTGCAGAGTCATCCGCACTCTCCCGCCCGTTTGGGAGCTTTGGTATAATCCCCATGGTCCTTTCAGGAACCCCAGCATCCACTAGGACGATAGAGAAAATAAGAATTTACTTACCGATAATTCTATTTCTCGGAGTCCGTAGTGGATGCTGGGCGCCCATCCCAAGTGCGGATTATTCTGCAATACTTGTACATAGTTATTGTTACAAAAATCGGGTTATTGTTGTAGGAAGCCGTCTTTCAGAGGCTCCCTTTGTTATCATACTGTTAACTGGGTTTAGATCACAAGTTGTACGGTGTGATTGGTGTGGCTGGTATGAGTCTTACCCGGGATTCAAAATCCTCCCTTATTGTGTACGCTCGTCCGGGCACAGTACCTAACTGGAGTCTGGAGGAGGGTCATGGGGGGAGGAGCCAGTGCACACCACCTGATCTGGAAAAGCTTTACTTTTTGTGCCCTGTCTCCTGCGGAGCCGCTATTCCCCATGGTCCTTTCAGGAACCCCAGCATCCACTACGGACTCCGAGAAATAGAATTATCGGTAAGTAAATTCTTATTTTAGCATTCATGGAAAAAGAACATTTATGACCATGGATTACGATTACAAGTAAGAGGGTTTACAAACATTTGCTTATAGTTTGTGTAGAATTATTCCCTTACAACTATACTTATTCAAAAGCCGGAGAACGTAATAGTTCTACATGGTCATCCTAAATGTAAAATCATACCTCAGCACACAGGTGAAAGTAGCAAAGTAATATTGTTGCTTCTGAGCATGTAATGACTAATATAATAAATACGAGAAACAAGAATCCAAACATGTAATACATCTGATGGGACCTAAAAATAAATGATAAAAACAAAAATTAGATAAGATCACCAATCCAAAATAGTATTCTAAAAATTAAAAACACTAGCTTATAGGCCCTACACACTGGCCGATATCAGTGAAAGATATGAATGATCTCGTTCATTAATGAATGAGATACCGTTCATATCTTTCAGTGTGTAGGCACCAGCGATGAACGATGCGCGGCCCCTCGCTCGTTAAAACATGCAAGCAAATATGAACAATCTCATCAATATTAGCATGCATTGCTATGGAGCCGGGTAACGGGGGGAGTGAAGAAACTTCACTCCCCCTGTCACCACCCCCCGCCGCCGGATCGCCCGTCGGCCATAGGGCATCTCGCCGAGCAATCGTGAAGTGTGGAGGGCCCATAAGTTACAGTATACCACTTCATGATTAGGTGTATAGTGATTCATCCTCTGAAAAAGGCCAATTGATGCGTCTAAGACGCAATTGCACATACCTAGAAACCTTTAAAGAACAGGCACAAAACATGCTTGATTCACTCAGGACATGTGGGTATCCGGAAGAGATACTACAAAGGGCTTTTTCAGAGGTAGCAACTATGGGTAGGAGTCTGCTTTTGCAACAACACAAAAAGAAAGATGGATCCTAATAATAGGGAAGATGATAAACATCTGGCTTTCATCTGTAAATGTAATAAGTCCACAGATATCAGAAATATAGTTTCTCACAACTATGGTATCCTTAGACAGGATAATATACTGGGTAAGGTTTTACCATTAAAACCTCAAATAATATTTAGAAGAAACAAATCACTTAAGAATATTTTAGCCCCTAGTCATCTGCAAAAGATCCCCAAAAAATCAGATAGTATTTGTTCATCAGATTGGTTAACACAGAAACCGTTAGGTTTCTTTAGATGTGGGAAACCGAGGTGTGCCATGTGTATCCATAGGGCAAGAAAAACATCATCAATTTCTATACCACCACAGGAGACCATATACCATTTGAAGTCTTTTAGAAATTGTGATACTAAATACATGGTATACCTACTTACATGTGGTTGTGGCCTCCACTATGTTGGGAGGACCACTAGAATGTTGAAAACCAGGTTTATGGTACATAGACTGAACATAATTAATAAAAGCTCTACACATATATAGTATACCACAAAATGTTAATAATTTTCATGACAGTAACAAGACAGCTTATCAATCATTGGTTTAGAATCTATACCCCAGACTAATGGAGGGTGATAGATTCACTATACTATGTAAAAGAGATATATTGGACACTACAATTTAACAGTTTGCACCCTGGAGGGTTGAATGAAACACTTGAACTCAATATAGTATTGTAGTAGGTGCCTTGTAGAGTAAGATCATTTTGTGAGACGAAATACAATGGTTATGGCCCCCTATATATCAAAAAAATCAAAAAATTATTACTTAAACAATAGAGTATGAGAGAAAGGAAAAAGGAAAAATCAATATAACCCTTCTTTTTGTTTCTGCTCTTGTTTTATCTGTCCGTTGGTGTTCCTACCCCCAATGAACTAACCTTTTTGCATGTCTAAACATGATATTAATCTTTTTAATGCTGAAGAGCTCTCACAGAGTTATATTAATATAATTATATCTTTATAGATAATGGTTTCATATATAAACAAACCTTTAGTGTATTTACAAGTTTATGATTGGATGGTGAATGTTATCATACTTGCCGGTTACTATGGTTACTAAATTGGACCTGTCGATATTACTTTTACAACAAGTGGTTATATAGTAAGACCTTTCTCATTTGTCAATCCGAGACCATGTGAGCGGTGTCCGGTCACGTGACCTGCAACCAGGAACTTAATCTGATATTTCAATAAAGGGTTCCCTGATCACGTGACCGGACTCTGGTATTATTACCATGACAACCAGATTGGGCTGATGTCACAGTGGGGATGGGCTTTTGTTTGGATCTTTCTTACTGGTTAAGGCGGGATCACGTGATCGGAAACCCAGTCATGTGACCCGCAGCCAGGAACTAAGGTGAAGGGCCTTTTGTTTGGCTCTCTCACTGGTTGAGACGGGATCACCTGATCGGAACTCGGTCACGTGACCCGCAACCAGGAACTAAATAGTGTTATCTCAAAAAGAGATGATGTGATCATATGGCCGGACTACAAGATCGTAATCCCCTCTGGTAATTGGTCAGCGGGGAACACGTGACTGGGTCATGTGACCACACATCAGTTTTTATTCAATTTTGTGAAGCCCTTCTAAATGTGGAAATTTTAAGGTTTAAGGTACGTGTTTATGGCCTAAGGACAGGTGGGATTGCCTTTTTGCTTTATATTTTTCAATATTAGTGACGGATAGGATAAATTATGTTTAAACATGTGTCATCAATTTCCTCCATTAGAGGGGTATATAAGTGTGCTCCGGAGACACCAGTCTCATACTGCTCATGCTTCTGAGGAAACTGGGTGTTGCTCTGCCCAGAGAAACGCGTCAAGCTTGCCTGTCACCGTCTCCAGTCGCCACCTATTGGATCTACATGGACTTACTGCTAAATTGAGGATCTATCCCACCACACTCCATTTCAGTTTATGGATACCCATTGGATTTAGATGCGGAAACCCTGTTGCATGCATCATAGCATTTCTGCCAAGAGACTGCCACGAGAGACTATCCTGCCTGGGTAACATCCTGTATAAATTAACTGATTGAGAGGTTCTGAGAAATAACGCTTGTCCTATTTCCATGCTACATTACCATTAGTGGTGACAACAATAGTGAGACGATGTATTGGAGCACTTTCTCACCCATTTTATAGTTTTAATAAAATTTGTGAATCTTTTACCTATCCGTCTATTCACTATTAATATCATATAAAATATCCTAATTTATATATAATATATATATATATATATATATATAAATATATATATATATATATATATATTTAAGTGTTTTGATTAAGGTTATAGGATAAACAGCAGCGCTGGTTTTCTTCCTTTTTCTCATCCTCTGAAAAAGCCCTATTATAGTCTTGCTCCTTTATTCCTGTAAAAATTCAGGTCCATGAGTCTTTTACAATATTACTTGTGTTTGAGCCAATCACAAGTTACACTATGTATCAGTTGTGAATAGGGACAGTAATTATTTATTTTTTAAATATATTTATTGAAATATATGAAGGAAAACAAATACTGTACATTTAAAGGCAGGTACATACGATACGGTAGGTGAAGAGATACGATCTATATATGTAGGATACAATCCAATAATTATGGTTGATTATATCATATGTGACAGTAATTTTTATATTATATTTGACAATGGCTATTGTTTATTCTATTACTTGTGAGTGTATGAGAACATTGTTTATTAATAATGACTAGCAAGGATTATTTTAGTGCTAGTCTGAAATCCGCTCATTTAAATAATGAAAGCAAGCTACAATTTATATTGTTTGGGGAAAATTAAAAAAACAAAATGTGTACAGTACTCATGAGCAACTACTAATTTTGTGAATTTAACAGACTGGACTATTTAGCTTATTGTCAAACTATGTTATAACGTATCTTTAGGGATTTAATGCACTGACTCCTCATGTATTAATTGCTCCAGTTATTATACAGGTGTATTCTACCATATTTCTTACCAATGATTACAGCAGTCCACACTTAAAAGCATTATGTACTTTTGCACATTCCACCCATTATACTAATAGGTAAGTACACTGCTTTTACAGAAACGCCATGTCTTGACTGTTAAATTCACAAGCAATCTAAATGAGTAAAAAGCTAAAGGCTTTTGAATATTGGAAAAACTGGAACACAAGATACTGCCATTAACCTGAAGTGAAAATTACAGAATAACCCAATTTCACTGTGGGTGGCAGGTAATTAAATGATCCCGTTAATGCTTCATTTAAGGAGCAAGTAATGTCTCTTTTCTCACAAGCCTATCTGAACCAGTTCATTGCCATATGTAATCAACTACATTTGTTGTTATCTGTCATAAATACATTTAAAAACCACAAAACTATGCAGGATAGAACAGAAAGGTTCCGTTAGGATGGTAAAGACAGCTGAAGGACTAGGCAGTAAGACACAAAGAAAATAATCTTACCAAATACTATTAAGAATAAAGAAAAGTTGTATGAAGATGCACCCGAAGGGCAAAATTCCTCCCATTATTATACCAGGTAATGGCTTTGTGTAAAATGATTGCTCTGGAATCTGACGAGGGATCTGATTGGTGCGGACCGGGTTTTCAATGGCCTGAAAGAAACCAGAGAAAGCAAATGCATTATTACAGGGCCATTTAAATCTCACTTTTGCACTGTCATCCTATTTTCACGCTCTTTCTCTGGCCTCCATGCCGACTCTAATGGTGGTAAATGGCTACTGTAGATATCAAATAGCAGTGTCTATACAGAAAAGAAAAAAAAAACAGTAGGTGAAAAGCTGTCTGACTGGAAGGAACCAGACATTGTACCCACGTGATGCTTACAAGTGTCTATAATAGAATTACAAAGTCAACAAAGGGTTATATCACTGAAAGTCTAACAGGCATAAAGAAGAAACTGCATTACCTTTGTCTGTTTAAAAACAAGTGACTATAGTATAAGTAAGCTGAGTAATACCCATTAACATGTGAGAGTCCACCTGCAAACTAAAAACTTCCAAAGCATCAGTTACTGAGACAGAAGACCTGCATGTCTTATTCTGCCCAAACACTGAATGAGTTACATGATTTTTTTTTTTTTTTTTTGGATGACTAAATGATAAGAAATAAAACAATACAATTCAATAAAATCATTCAGAATTGTGATCATCCAAGATCCATCGTTAGCTCTTAATTGTTAAATGCAATAATAACAACAACAACAACAACAACAGGCAAAACTGATGTGGTACTCACTGTAACAAAGCATCCTTATTAGACAATGTGCTAGAATGGTGAACATTGATGGATTATTTGGAAGTTAAAATGTTCCAAACAGTTCATATTCAAGTAGACTAAAACATAAACATGGCTGTCTAGCTGAACTCCATGAGTGGATGAGTGCCAGTTGGCTGCGACTGAACCCGGATAAAACAGAGGTCCTAATGATAGGACCGCAACATCAAAGGACAAGACTGCAGCATAGACAACCAACTGGACTTACACTCAGGGATTCAGAATTATAAACCACTGATCATGTGCGGAATCTTGGCGTTGTCCTGGATAGTGGCTTGACACTTAAACGTCAGATATCAGCCACAATCAAATCCTAATTCTTTCACCTGAGGAACATAGCCAGAATCAAGCACTTCATTCCCTCAGATGATCTGCCAAAAGTCATCCACGAATTTGTATCATCTCGATTAGACTACTGTAATGCCCTCTACCTTGGTCTCCCAGCAAAAGAATTGCACCGCTTACAGCTGGTGCAAAACACAGCTGCCAGGCTGTTAACCGACCAGCCCCATTTTAGCCACATAACACCCATCCTCTACTCCCTTCACTGGCTGCCTGTAAGATGGCGAATCATCTTCAAGATTGGCTTACTGAGTTTCAAAGCATTACATGACCAGGGCCCAAGGTACCTGAAGCAGCTTCTGACCCCATACTGCCCCACTCGATTACTGCGATCTGTAGATGAAGGACTTTTAGCAGTACCTAGAATCTACCGTAATTCATCTGGGGGTCGAGCTTTTAGTCATGCGGCTCCGACTCTATGGAACTCACTTCCCCGCACAGTGCGAGAGGCCCCAACTATAGAATCATTCAAAAGTTGACTTAAGACTTTCCTTTTTACTCAAGTATTCCCATAATTGTCCCTTTAGTATCTCCATGCTTCTGTATTTTATGAAAAGCTGTTCTGTAAGTCATTATTTTCTGTACCATATTATGCTATGTATCTGTTAAGCGCCTTGAGTCCTACTGGAGAAAGAGCGCTATAGAAATAAAATTATTATTATTATTATAAAAGTCCTCACAATTGCATATTTATGAAACAGTCCCACAATCTTAACAATAATGCATGTAAATGAGGATTATCTACATAAAATTTAAATTTAGCAAAATGTAATTTGTCAATTACTACATTCAACTGTAGTGCTGAAATGTTATATCTGTCACAAGTTCATCATGACATGACATTAGTTTTCTGCCTGGTTATAGCAATGGGTGTGAATCCACTTCCCTCCCAAATGCTTAGGGAAAGGGTGCTCCTAAAAAACGCATTTTGTATATGTCGGTCATACATGACTTCAATGGCAGGATAATTTAATACTTACATTCTTCTTAAATCCAAAATAAGCCCCAATAAAGGTAAGTGGAACAGAGATGCAAAACCACAATGCCAAGATAGCCACAAGAGTACCAAATGGAATTGCGGCCGAGGAACCTTCTCCCCAAAGAATTAAGTTCATCAGGAAGAAATCTGCAAACACAATCCTGAGGGGAAGGAAAGAACATATAAACATATGTCTTAAACTATACAAGTACTGGTCTTAAAGATTAGAACAGTTTCATAGCGACTTTGCAAGAAAGCATAGACATGACAAAAGCTGGTAAGATATGCAATGAGTATGTAAATCTGTACTCCGAGAAAAACACGAAAGTTCTGTATACATGGGTTAAATCTGTGCTAAGCCATGTACTTATTACACAGAAATATGAATATAAACATCATGTTACAAAGATAACTGATATCTAAGCAAGCACTACACACTGTTACTGTATTACAACAACAAACATAAATAGTATACCCAGGACAGAGAAATGAGGTCAGCAGGACATTGGTTTTCCACTTCTCACCACCAAATGCTAAATTAGGGAGACAAAAAGGAAATTTCCACTTAAGCACAGCGCACATTGTTCATACTTATTATAAAAGCCTAGTGTGAAGAACATGTGTTAGGAACACGCAGTCACTTTTCAGAAATAGAACATTTTAGCCGTATCTTTGTACAGTTTGGCAGAAATGCCATCACAACACAGAAATGTGTCAGATGCACTGGTAGATCTTGGAAGCATACAAATTAGAGTTATAGAATAAATTACAATATATGAAACTGCAAGCTAATCAGGGTAGGGATTGCTTCATCTGGTGTCACAGATCCAGTACATTTTCATCTCTAGAGTCCAAATAAATGGTAGTACTATCTGTATATCTGTTCTAAATACAAGCAACACATTTATGTTCTCCTTTCATGTTGCTTAAATGCGATTTGAACCTTTTAAAAAGCATAAAAACATACTATGCAATGAACCCAATATTCAAAATATATTGTATTTTCACAAATTTAAATTCAACAATGTTATTAGAAATGTTTAACTTACATTTGTAAAATCTGGAAGCTACATAACCAGCCGGAGTGCCAAGCAGTACCCACAGGACCACAGCGCATGTCATCAGAGCACCTCTATTGGCAGGAGACAAAAATCCCAGGCATGCAAAAACTGAAAAAGAGAGAATATTTAAAAGAGCTATGATTATTTATAATGCATAACAAGAGTTCCATAGAAGGGAATAAAAAAAATTAAATCTAAAAGGAAACAAAAGTACAGACAAATATAAACGTACAGATACATCATTACAACAAGCAGTTAATAAATGCACACAGATACATAATTACAATGAGAAGTTATAATTGAGTAAATACAACAAAGAGGAGAAGGTCCCGCTTATACAAGTTTATAATATATAGGTGATATAGGTAGACATAACTAGAGAAGAGGGCCAAAACTGCAGAGTTAGGATGAGAGGTAGTAAGCTAGCATGAACAAAAAAGTTTTAAGGGCATTCTTGAAGGTCGGGAGCCTGGATGAAAGTCTAATGGATCAAAGGAGGGCATTCCAAAGGTTCATAGTGGCCAGTAGGAAATCCTGAATGTGAGAATGGAAAGATGTAATTAGTAAGGAGCTAAGGTGGCAAGCATAAGCAGCGCAAGGAGGGTGGGAAGGAGTGTGTATGAAAATGAGGGTGGAGAGGTAAGGAGGAGCTGTGAGGTTGAGAGATTTGTTGACTAGAGCGAGAAGTAAGAATTTAATTCTCAGTGGTATAGGAAGCCAGTGGTGTGACTGAGTAGCAAACAAGGCTGAACTTGGTGTTGCTAGAGGAGATGAGGCAGAGCAGGTTGTGTTTGGGGAGGCACTGTAAGAGGCGGTGGGATAGTAGGCCGAGTTTGGGGTTGCTGTAGGAAGTGGGAGTAGCACATTCACGCTAGGGTGCTGTGAGTACAACGAGCTGAGTTTGGGGAAGCAAATGTAACATAAGAAATGACATTGACACATCAGTTACTACAAAGTAAAGTTGCATTAATGGTCCATCTGAAAATTAGAAATAAATCAATTCAGTGTTTATTGGTTCAGTTGATGTCTGCATGTATGGCATGTCTAAATACATGCACAGCACATTTTGATTGTATTATTCTTAAGTATTATTCCCTCTTCTTATTTTGGGGTCAAATATGCAGCAAATAGGCCATTATGTGGATAGATTCGGTGGTACCACATCCCGTGGGTGCCATATTTGTGCTCATTAACATCTTATCAAGTTTATGCATCGCCTCACCTCAATGTTAGGGGAATGTGTTCTCATTTACAGTGAGTGGCAATTGCTGCAATAGTGTTTATTATGTAACAAGAAATGTTTTATTTACTACATATTTACATTTCCTGATGATACATTTTATAGGAGAACTGTGCAGTAAAGTTTTTTACAGTTTCTATTTCATCCATAAAACAGTTTGAAGCTTGACAAGACTGTATAGTGCACAGTAACACGGTAATGTTCACTGAAATACAAAGGGTTATCAAACCATTATTTAATTGGGGTTCATGTAATTTGTTGCCTTAATGTAATCAGAGGGACTAGTCACTCTTTAGAGCCGCACACCCTAACTTTATTGCCACTGTAACCTTCATAATGCAGAACATAGGGGTCTATTTACTAAGCCTTGGATGGAGATAAAGTACCAGCCTATCAGTTCCTAACTGCCATGTCACAGGCTGGGTTTAAAAAACGACAGTTAGAAGCGGATTGGCTGGTACTTTATCTCCGTCCACTTTATCTCCATCCAATGCTTAGTAAATAGAACCCATAGTCAAGCATTTACAATGGAAATAAACTGAACCCAGCCCTGATATCCTTATGGTATAAATCAAACATGATACTCAAGTACAGCAAGCAAAAGCGTTTTTCCGCAGAACACAGGATCCCAAGGTAAATTTAAGTTTTGCCATGGAAAGTAAGGAGCGAATGTTTTCCAGGTGGTAATAATGAAACCCAAGATAAATCTACAAAGACAGAATGGGCAGCAGTAGCATTATGAAGCATTTTCTTTATATATTTACTTTGTTTTACTGGAACAACATAAGAAGCATGGATTAAAGCCTGAATACTTACACAAAGTGACAAATGTCATAATTAAGATCTGCGCGCCAGAACCAAGGAAAACAGATAGCAGCATTCCCTTCCTGGGTGGCCTGAAAATATCACCGTGCACCAGTTTCCAACCAAACTCTTCTTGAGCATCTTCCTGAAGGAGACAAAAGAACGACGTGTCATACAATGAGGTAGATGTGTTAACCTGGAGAAGGCATAAGGCAGCGATAAACCAGTGTTAAGTGCAAGGTGATAATGCACCAGCCAATCAGCTCCTAACTTAATTTACATATAGGAGCTGATTGGCTGGTGTGCTTACCACCTTGCATTTATCACTGGTTTATCACTTCTTTATGCCTTCTCCAGGTTAATACATCTGCCTCAATATATGAAGCACATGATGCGTGCCTATCAGCATTCTGACACATTACAGAAGGGAAACATGACTTGACAGGACAAAGGTTTTTTTTTTACTGTTTAGCAGTTACTTACTGTGGAATCCATCTGGTTATATCTTGCAATATCTTTGTGCAGTGTTCTTAGCATAATCATGGCAACCATACCGGAGAGGAAGAGAACAATCACTAAGGAATTCATTATGCTGCAATAAAATTAAAAAACTACAGTATTTATCCAAGTACAAAATGTATTTATTTTTTTTAAAAGACATACTTGTATTATAAGATCACCAGAAACTATAAAATTGTTCCAAGTTCATTAGTAATGTTTCAAAAGAAAATGAATAAGAAAGTAAGTTTACGGAAGCAAATATTAAATGATACACGATAATGCCTAACTTTGTGAAATGTCATGGTTCATCAATAAACAGTAACAAAGGGGGGAAACTCTAATCATTATATCAAACACATACTGTTGGCCAAAAGTTCTTGCAACAATCTTCAAACATATTAATATATAATTGTAAATACAAAATGTACTTACCTAAACCACTGAATGTGTGTGTGAGGCATAGATTCTAGAATGTAATCCCACCTAGATGCCCATCGGATGTTTTTTTCCTCCTAACAATTAGGGAACAATTTTTATATCAATATGAATATATTTCAGTTAATATGTGAATGATGCAAACACAGTTTATATTGGAAATGGTCAACTGAATGTAAACAATGAAATGGATCCTACAGCAGATGAAAGACTAACATCCAAGGTTAAAATGTGATATATTAATTTAAGATAGATAAATGGGTTTTAAACCTGTTAGCATACCTTAAGTTTATTTCTGATGTGATAGCAGTTACCAGGTTTAAAATTATGAGTGATAGAGAAGGACTTGCAGAAATATGGAGTCCCGTGACAAGGCCTGGAAACTTAAATGTATTGCTCAATATATGAACCATAACCCTATTGTTTGTTATGGTAAGTTTACTATGGTGAAAAATAAGAATTTACTTACCGATAATTCTATTTCTCGTAGTCCGTAGTGGATGCTGGGGACTCCGTCAGGACCATGGGGAATAGCGGCTCCGCAGGAGACGGGGCACAAAAGTAAAAGCTTTAGGATCAGGTGGTGTGCACTGGCTCCTCCCCCTATGACCCTCCTCCAAGCCTCAGTTAGGATACTGTGCCCGGACGAGCGTACACAATAAGGAAGGATTTTGAATCCCGGGTAAGACTCATACCAGCCACACCAATCACACTGTACAACCTGTGATCTGAACCCAGTTAACAGCATGATAACAGCGGAGCCTCTGAAAAGATGGCTCACAACAATAATAACCCGATTTTTGTAACAATAACTATGTACAAGTATTGCAGACAATCCGCACTTGGGATGGGCGCCCAGCATCCACTACGGACTACGAGAAATAGAATTATCGGTAAGTAAATTCTTATTTTCTCTGACGTCCTAAGTGGATGCTGGGGACTCCGTCAGGACCATGGGGATTATACCAAAGCTCCCAAACGGGCGGGAGAGTGCGGATGACTCTGCAGCACCGAGTGAGAGAACTCCAGGTCCTCCTCAGCCAGGGTGTGCCCCTGACCAAGTAGCAGCTCGGCAAAGTTGTAAAGCCGAGACCCCTCGGGCAGCCGCCCAAGATGAGCCCACCTTCCTTGTGGAATGGGCATTTACATATTTTGGCTGTGGCAGGCCTGCCACAGAATGTGCAAGCTGAATTGTACTACACATCCAACTAGCAATCGTCTGCTTAGAAGCAAGAGCACCCAGTTTGTTGGGTGCATACAGGATAACAGCAAGTCAGTTTTCCTGACTCCAGCCGTCCTGGAAACTATATTTTCAGGGCCCTGACAACATCTAGCAACTTGGAGTCCTCCAAGTCCCTAGTAGCCGCAGGTACCACAATAAGCTGGTTCAGGTGAAACGCTGACACCACCTTAGGGAGAAACTGGGGACGAGTCCGCAGCTCTGCCCTGTCCGAATGGACAATCAGATATGGGCTTTTGTGAGACAAAGCCGCCAATTCTGACACTCGCCTGGCCGAGGCCAGGGCCAACATCATGGTCACTTTCCATGTGAGATATTTCAAATCCACAGATTTGAGCGGTTTAAACCAATGTGATTTGAGGAATCCCAGAACTACGTTGAGATCCCACAGTGCCACTGGAGGCACAAAAAGGGGTTGTATATGCAGTACTCCCTTGACAAACTTCTGGACTTCAGGAACTGAAGCCAATTCTTTCTGGAAGAAAATCGACAGGGCCGAAATTTGAACCTTAATGGACCCCAATTTGAGGCCCATAGACACTCCTGTTTGCAGGAAATGCAGGAATCGACCGAGTTGAAATTTCTTCGTGGGGCCTTCCTGGCCTCACACCACGCAACATATTTTCGCCACATGTGGTGATAATGTTGTGCGGTCACCTCCTTCCTGGCTTTGACCAGGGTAGGAATGACCTCTTCCGGAATGCCTTTTTCCCTTAGGATCCGGCGTTCAACCGCCATGCCGTCAAACGAAGCCGCGGTAAGTCTTGGAACAGACATGGTACTTGCTGAAGCAAGTCCCTTCTTAGCGGCAGAGGCCATGAGTCCTCTGTGAGCATCTCTTGAAGTTCCGGGTACCAAGTCCTTCTTGGCCAATCCGGAGCCACGAGTATAGTTCTTACTCCTCTACGTCTTATAATTCTCAGTACCTTAGGTATGAGAAGCAGAGGAGGGAACACATACACCGACTGGTACACCCCCGGTGTTACCAGAACGTCCACAGCTATTGCCTGAGGGTCTCTTGACCTGGCACAATACCTGCCCAGTTTTTTGTTCAGGCGGGACGCCATCATGTCCACCTTTGGTCTTTCCCAACGGTTCACAATCATGTGGAAGACTTCCCGATGAAGTCCCCACTCTCCCGGGTGGAGGTCGTGCTGAGGAAGTCTGCTTCCCAGTTGTCCACTCCCGGAATGAACACTGCTGACAGTGCTATCACATGATTTTCCGCCCAGCGAAGAATCCTTGCAGTTTCTGCCATTGCCCTCCTGCTTCTTGTGCCGCCCTGTCTGTTTACGTGGGCGACTGCCGTGATGTTGTCCCACTGGATCAATACCGGCTGACCTTGAAGCAGAGGTCTTGCTAAGCTTAGAGCATTGTAAATTGCTCTTAGCTCCAGTATATTTATGTGGAGAGAAGTCTCCAGACTTGATCACACTCCCTGGAAATTTTTTCCTTGTGTGACTGCTCCCCAGCCTTTCAGGCTGGCATCCGTGGTCACCAGGACCCAGTCCTGAATGCCGAATCTGTGGCCCTTTAGTAGATGAGCACTCTGCAGCCACCACAGAAGAGACACCCTTGTCCTTGGAGACAGGGTTATCCGCTGAAGCATCTGAAGATGCGATCCGGACCATTTTTCCAGCAGATCCCACTGAAAAGTTCTTGCGTGAAATCTGCCGAATGGAATCGCTTCATAAGAAGCCACCATTTTTCCCAGGACCCTTGTGCAATGATGCACTGACACTTTTCCTGGTTTTAGGAGGTTCCTGACTAGCTCGGATAACTCCCTGGCTTTCTCCTCCGGGAGAAACACCTTTTTCTGGACTGTGTCCAGAATCATCCCTAGGAACAGCAGACGTGTCGTCGGAGACAGCTGCGATTTTGGAATATTTAGAATCCACCCGTGCTGTCGTAGAACTACTTGAGATAGTGCTACTCCGACCTCCAACTGTTCTCTGGACCTTGCCCTTATCAGGAGATCGTCCAAGTAAGGGATGATTAAGACGCCTTTTCTTTGAAGAAGAATCATCATTTCGGCCATTACCTTGGTAAAGACCCGGGGTGCCGTGGACAATCCAAACGGCAGCGTCTGAAACTGATAGTGACAGTTTTGTACCACGAACCTGAGGTACCCTTGGTGAGAAGGGCAAATTGGGACATGGAGGTAAGCATCCTTGATGTCCAGGGACACCATATAGTCCCCTTCTTCCTGGTTCGCTATCACTGCTCTGAGTGACTCCATCTTGATTTGAACCTTTGTATGTAAGTGTTCAAATATTTCAGATTTAGAATAGGTCTCACCGAGCCGTCTGGCTTCAGTACCACAATATAGTGTGGAATAATACCCCTTTCCTTGTTGTAGGAGGGGTACTTTATCACCTGCTGGGAATACAGCTTGTGAATTGTTTCCAATACTGCCTCCCTGTCGGAGGGAGACGTTGGTAAAGCAGACTTCAGAAACCTGCGAGGGGGAGACGTCTCGAATTTCCAATCTGTACCCCTGGGATACTACTTGTAGGATCCAAGGGTCCACTTGCGAGTGAGCCCACTGCGCGCTGAAACTCTTGAGACGACCCCCCACCGCACCTGAGTCCGCTTGTACGGCCCCAGCGTCATGCTGAGGACTTGGCAAAAGCGGTGGAGGGCTTCTGTTCCTGGGAATGGACTGCCTGCTGCAGTCTTCTTCCCTTTCCTCTATCCCTGGGCAGATATGACTGGCCTTTTGCCTGCTTGCCCTTATGGGGACGAAAGGACTGAGGCTGAAAAGACGGTGTCTTTTTCTGCTGAGATGTGACTTGGGTTAAAAAAAAGGTGGATTTTCCAGCTGTTGCCGTGGCCACCAGGTCCGATGGACCGACCCCAAATAACTCCTCCCCTTTATACGGCAATACTTCCATGTGCCGTTTGGAATCTGCATCACCTGACCACTGTCGTGTCCATAAACATCTTCTGGCAGATATGGACATCGCACTTACTCTTGATGCCAGAGTGCAAATATCCCTCTGTGCATCTCGCATATATAGAAATGCATCCTTTAAATGCTCTATAGTCAATAAAATACTGTCCCTGTCAAGGGTATCAATATTTTCAGTCAGGGAATCCGACCAAGCCACCCCAGCGCTGCACATCCAGGCTGAGGCGATCGCTGGTCGCAGTATAACACCAGTATGTGTGTATATACTTTTTAGGATATTTTCCAGCCTCCTATCAGCTGGCTCCTTGAGGGCGGCCGTATCTGGAGACGGTAACGCCACTTGTTTTGATAAGCGTGTGAGCGCCTTATCCACCCTAAGGGGTGTTTCCCAACGCGCCCTAACTTCTGGCGGGAAAGGGTATAACGCCAATAATTTTCTATCGGGGGAAACCCACGCATCATCACACACTTCATTTAATTTATCTGATTCAGGAAAAACTACAGGTAGTTTTTTCACACCCCACATAATACCCTCTTTTGTGGTACTTGTAGTATCAGAAATATGTAACACCTCCTTCATTGCCCTTAACATGTAACGTGTGGCCCAAATGGAAAATACGTTTGTTTCTTCACCGTCGACACTGGAGTCAGTGTCCGTGTCGACCGACTGAGGTAAATGGGCGTTTTAAAGCCCCTGACGGTGTTTGAGACGCCTGGACAGGTACTAATTGGTTTGCCGGCCGTCTCATGTCGTCAACCGACCTTGCAGCGTGTTGACATTATCACGTAATTCCCTAAATAAGCCATCCATTCCGGTGTCGACTCCCTAGAGAGTGACATCACCATTACAGGCAATTGCTCCGCCTCCTCACCAACATCGTCCTCATACATGTCGACACACACGTACCGACACACAGCACACACACAGGGAATGCTCTGATAGAGGACAGGACCCCACTAGCCCTTTGGGGAGACAGAGGGAGAGTTTGCCAGCACACACCAAAACGCTATATTATACAGGGACAACCTTATATAAGTGTTTTCCCTTATAGCATCTTAATATATAATAATATCGCCAAATAAGTGCCCCCCCTCTCTGTTTTAACCCTGTTTCTGTAGTGCAGTGCAGGGGAGAGCCTGGGAGCCTTCCTAGCAGCGGAGCTGTGTAGGAAAATGGCGCTGTGTGCTGAGGAGAATAGGCCCCGCCCCCTTTTCGGCGGGCTTCTTCTCCCGTTTTTCTGACAACCTGGCAGGGGTAAATACATCCATATAGCCCCAGGGGCTATATGTGATGTATTTTTAGCCAGCATAGGTACTTTCATTGCTGCCCAGGGCGCCCCCCCAAGCGCCCTGCACCCTCAGTGACCGTTGGTGTGAAGTGTGCTGAGAGCAATGGCGCACAGCTGCAGTGCTGTGCGCTACCTCATGAAGACTGAGAAGTCTTCAGCCGCCGATTTCTGGACCTCTTCTCTCTTCAGCATCTGCAAGGGGGTCGGCGGCGCGGCTCCGGTGACCCATCCAGGCTGTACCTGTGATCGTCCCTCTGGAGCTAGTGTCCAGTAGCTTAAGAAGCCAATCCATCCTGCACGCAGGTGAGTTCACTTCTTCTCCCCTAAGTCCCTCGTTGCAGTGAGCCTGTTGCCAGCAGGACTCACTGAAAATAAAAAACCTAACAAAACTTTTACTCTAAGCAGCTCTTTAGGAGAGCCACCTAGATTGCACCCTTCTCGGCCGGGCACAAAAACCTAACTGAGGCTTGGAGGAGGGTCATAGGGGGAGGAGCCAGTGCACACCACCTGATCCTAAAGCTTTTACTTTTGTGCCCTGTCTCCTGCGGAGCCGCTATTCCCCATGGTCCTGACGGAGTCCCCAGCATCCACTTAGGACGTCAGAGAAATATATATTATATATTTTTATGTTGTGTGACAAAAACACCGGAATAGTGTTCGAAGGAAGGTATATTTTCCATGCCCTACCCTGTATGTTTGTTCTGCTGAGAGCTTTTGCCAATTGTTAAGCCGGTTAAAGGGTCCTGGAGATATAATATTGTAAACAGGATTATGGAACAGGTTCCATCTCCTGGGGTAGATGGCAATGCACAGCAGCTGAGAGATCACACCAAGGTTTCTGGTGCAACCATCATCAACCAGTTTTATTAAGCAGCAAAATAAAACAAAAATCATAACTAATACCTTGCCATATGGCATTAACTACACAAGTCACTCCTGGCTAACACTACAAAAACACAAGACCTTTCACCAAGTATAGCTCACTTGTTTTCAGTAGTAGGTTTTCTCTAACAGAGACTCTGCAGTCTCTTTCCTAATGCAGTGTGAGCCTTTTAACACCCTCATGCAGGTGAAATCACTAATTATCCTGCTCTCAGGCTACAGGCCCTAAGATCTAAACTGATAGATGGGGCTCACCCTCACTCTCCATCCAAAACCCCAGGATCCCTTAACCAGCTTACCAAAAGCCAGAAAGCTCTCATCAGAACAAACACAACATAGTAATGGGGTTTCTGAAATGCATAGGTTAGAAAGCGCTGGCAAATCCTTCCCTCAAGCACTATGCTAGTGTCTCTGTCTCACAAACACACAGGTTAGATAAAGCGGCACTCTATAAATAATCCAATCTACATTAGCAGATTACTGCAACGTTTCAATGCTTTAATACCTCGTCAGGCACAATACTGATACACAAAAACTCACTCACCTTATACCCTGCAACCCCCACGTGACGGCGGTGTCCGGATATGGAAGGATAGTGCCCACTCAATAAGTCATGTATTAAAGCATTGAAACGTTGCAGTTATCTCCTATTGTTGATGGGATTATTTACAGAGTGCCGCCGTCTCTCACCTCTTTGAGTGGGCTCCATGCTATGAGTTCCTCCGGATGGCACTTTAGCCAGGACCAGATTACACCACCACCAAACAATGAATCAAGGGCCCTAATAATCACTCCAAATATACCAGCAGTACACTTGACCACATATATAAATGAATAATATCAATTTATTTAAAAGCACAGATTACTAAAAGAGATACCCCTTCCATCTTAGGGTGGAAGAGAGAAAAAATACCCTTCATGTCATCTGTGACAAATTATTGCTATGTGTATGTGAAAGGGGTATCTCTTTTAGCAATCTGCTTTTAAATAAATTGATATTATTCATTTATATATGTGGTCAAGTGTACCGCTGGTATAGTTGGAGTGATTATTAGCGCCCTTTGATTCATTGTTTGGTGATATATATATATATATATATATATATATATATATATATACACACACACACACACACACACACACACACACACACACACACACATATATATATATATACACACACACACACACATATATATATATATATACATACACACACACACATTATATATATATATATTTATTTATTTATATTGATTTAGCATTAGACATGTGATGACGTGTAGTACTGCCTATGTCGTGTATATGGTGAAGTGTCTATGTAGGCTATGTTATATAGGTAAGACCATTCGCACCTTTAAGGAACCAATGGCTTTGCACAGTACAGCTATTCGAGCTGCTTTAAATGGTAAATCATCTGAACAGCCCCTAGCGAGACACTTCGCCATGCATACACACAGTTTGTCCAGCTTTAGACATATTATTGATCATGTCCTGGAAACCAAAAGAGGAGGAGATAGACATAAACAGCTCCTCCGAATGGAGTCTAAGTGGATCCATATCTTGGATACCTTTAAACCTAGGGGCCTTAACGATCATCTGAATTTGAATGTGTTCCTAAGCTAAGTCTGATATGTGCATTGACTAATATCGTACATGGTAATGTTCTAATATGATGATGTATGATTATTATGTGAATGTTTAATGAATTATTAAGAGACTTGAGGTTAATTCATAGTGGACTCACTATGTATTATTATTCTGTTACCGCTTGTTACTTCACTTTTGGTGGGTTTGTTTTTTATGTTACCAGGCTACGACGCTGTGTTGCTGTGGTAACCGGGGACGTGACGTGGTGAGGTCACTAGTGACCATTTCCGGGAACTCGAGCAGCATCACCAGCCGGGACCCGCAGCTGACCAGCGCTAGGTGCCTGATTGTGGGGGTTATTTAAGTTAAACGTTGCAACGCTGTTTGTACATGTTGCTGGACGAAGGGCATTAAAGCCCGAAAGCTTGCTACGAAACAACTTGACTGACTCACTTTATCTATTTGTTTAAGTGCACCACGGCAGCTGAACTATTGTGAAGGAGGGTGCCGGCCTTTTTGGATGTGAGATTTTTTATATTATATATATATATATATATATATATATATATATATATATATATATATATTGAAAAAGAATGATGAAGGCGCACTCAGTGAATCAAGATATAAAGTAGATTTACTACAAGTAACAGGCTCACATACTTCAAGGTTTAAAATCACCGGCTCATGGAACTCGAAAGCGCTGTATCCAGTGTCTCTCACATCGGTTCGTCTCTCAGGTTGCCGGCATGCAACAATTATCAGGTCAGCGTCTCAGCTTACGGAACAAGTGTTCTTAGTTGGAAAGAACACGTCTTCGTTTAGGCCACGCCCAACGCATTTCGTCACTGTATGACTTCGTCAGGGGGTGTGGTCAGTGTCTCCAGCGATGTCTTTTTATACGCACTGATTGTTCACATCATATATTCAGGTGTAACACATTACTATCAATCTTATACATACTTTTATAACAGTAACTCTATAAACATCTTTTATCTTACTTTTCTTTAATACAGATATATATATTCTGAGTGGACTTTATTTATAGAAAGAATATACTAATGTTAAAAAGATTATCATACAATGATTATCATAAAAAAGATCATAAAAAAGATCAGGAGAAAAAAACTATAAAACGTATATAGCAAGCAATACTAAAATGTCTGTAACTGAAGTTCAAATAAGTCAGTATATAATTTAGGCAGTAAAGAACAAATCAATTACAATATTGTAAAACACCAAACAGTTTTCTATTGGATGACTTATATTTTGTTCGATATAAATTCTTTGTTACTTAGTGAAACAACTGACGGGTATACGTACCCACTAAGGGAGGGGCGACCGCAGGGACAAGAACAAACTAAGCTACCACCGCAACTGCCGGAAGAAGCCGGGGTAGACATGGAAAGGTCACACCACCCGCCGTCTTTCCCCCCCATATGGCAACTCAACCAGTCTAAAACGCAACCCCAATCAGTTGCTAATAGCAATATCACCAGTCAGTGGCATACATTACAAATATATAATTAGTTAATTATATCAAAGGATCTTGCTTCTATCATACACTCTTTACCCGTAACAAACCGTCTAATCATAAATTACTCAATTAAAATACTATAATAATAACATAAGAGAATAGAAAGAATAAAAGGATGCATTATATCATTAAAAAGGAAAGATACCTATAGCATCAGAATTAACCATATAGAAGGGAGATTAAATTATGCAGAGTGGACAATATGCTAATATATTCTATAATTAATGTAAAAATGATGTAATATCATAGGTCTCATTTAAACCCGACGGTGCGAGAGTGTTTAGTTTGTATATCCAAAAAGTCTCTCTTTTACTTAGTAGTTTTAGTATATCTCCACCTCTTGCATCCACAACCACATGTTCAAGGGCTTTGAAAGTAAATTGGGCCAAGGATGACTTACAGCAAACAGCCCAGTGTCTTGGGACACTATGCGTGGTGACTTTATTGACTATATTACGAGTATGTTCTAAAATCCTTAATTTTAAATGACGCTTGGTTTTCCCAATATATCTTGCTCCACAGCCACATTCTAACATATATATAACGTTGGTAGTTTGACAGTTAATAAAGCCTTTTATATCCCATGATTCCTCTTTATTACTACTGAAAATCTTCTTCCTTTCTCTGCTGGTATATTTACAAACCTTGCATTTATTACAAGGAAAAAATCCATTCACATTATCCAGCCAAGTTTTTTCTGTAATATTTTTCAGTCTGGATGGTGCTAGTCTATTTTTCAGAGTGGGTGCCCTTCTAAAAACTACCTGCGGAATTTCAGGAATTATTTTATTAAGTATGGGATCAAGCTTTGGGATATTCTAAAGCTTGATCCCATACTTAATAAAATAATTCCTGAAATTCCGCAGGTAGTTTTTAGAAGGGCACCCACTCTGAAAAATAGACTAGCACCATCCAGACTGAAAAATATTACAGAAAAAACTTGGCTGGATAATGTGAATGGATTTTTTCCTTGTAATAAATGCAAGGTTTGTAAATATACCAGCAGAGAAAGGAAGAAGATTTTCAGTAGTAATAAAGAGGAATCATGGGATATAAAAGGCTTTATTAACTGTCAAACTACCAACGTTATATATATGTTAGAATGTGGCTGTGGAGCAAGATATATTGGGAAAACCAAGCGTCATTTAAAATTAAGGATTTTAGAACATACTCGTAATATAGTCAATAAAGTCACCACGCATAGTGTCCCAAGACACTGGGCTGTTTGCTGTAAGTCATCCTTGGCCCAATTTACTTTCAAAGCCCTTGAACATGTGGTTGTGGATGCAAGAGGTGGAGATATACTAAAACTACTAAGTAAAAGAGAGACTTTTGGATATACAAACTAAACACTCTCGCACCGTCGGGTTTAAATGAGACCTATGATATTACATCATTTTTACATTAATTATAGAATATATTAGCATATTGTCCACTCTGCATAATTTAATCTCCCTTCTATATGGTTAATTCTGCTGCTATAGGTATCTTTCCTTTTTAATGATACAATGCATCCTTTTATTCTTTCTATTCTCTTATGTTATTATAGTATTTTAATTGAGTAATTTATGATTAGACGGTTTGTTACGGATAAAGAGTGTATGATAGAAGCAAGATCCTTTGATATAATTAACTAATTATATATTTGTAATGTATGCCACTGACTGGTGATATTGCTATTAGCAACTGATTGGGGTTGCGTTTTAGACTGGTTGAGTTGCCATATGGGGGGGAAAGACGGCGGGTGGTGTGACCTTTCCATGTCTACCCCGGCTTCTTCCGGCAGTTGCGGTGGTAGCTTAGTTTGTTCTTGTCCCTGCGGTCGCCCCTCCCTTAGTGGGTACGTATACCCGTCAGTTGTTTCACTAAGTAACAAAGAATTTATATCGAACAAAATATAAGTCATCCAATAGAAAACTGTTTGGTGTTTTACAATATTGTAATTGATTTGTTCTTTACTGCCTAAATTATATACTGACTTATTTGAACTTCAGTTACAGACATTTTAGTATTGCTTGCTATATACGTTTTATAGTTTTTTTCTCCTGATCTTTTTTATGATCTTTTTTATGATAATCATTGTATGATAATCTTTTTAACATTAGTATATTCTTTCTATAAATAAAGTCCACTCAGAATATATATATCTGTATTAAAGAAAAGTAAGATAAAAGATGTTTATAGAGTTACTGTTATAAAAGTATGTATAAGATTGATAGTAATGTGTTACACCTGAATATATGATGTGAACAATCAGTGCGTATAAAAAGACATCGCTGGAGACACTGACCACACCCCCTGACGAAGTCATACAGTGACGAAACGCGTTGGGCGTGGCCTAAACGAAGATGTGTTCTTTCCAACTAAGAACACTTGTTCCGTAAGCTGAGACGCTGACCTGATAATTGTTGCATGCCGGCAACCTGAGAGACGAACCGCTGTGAGAGACACTGGATACAGCGCTTTCGAGTTCCATGAGCCGGTGATTTTAAACCTTGATGTATGTGAGCCTGTTACTTGTAGTAAATCTACTTTATATCTTGATTCACTGAGTGCGCCTTCATCATTCTTTTTCAGTTTACATTAACAGTGTGGTTACACTGTTTAGAAGAGCTAGCACCGACATCAGAAATTACATACGGACTGTATGGACTTTTAAGGACGTTAACATTGATTGCACAACCTCCTTCTTCTTGCAAATTATATATATATATATATATATATATATATATATACATACATACATACACACATATATATATATACATACACACACACATATACATATACATATATATATATATATATATATATATATATATATAGAGAGAGAGAGAGAGAGAGAGAGAGAGAGAGAGAGAGAGAGAGAGAGAGAGAGATTTAAATTAGTTTAATGCACTCACTTCAAATGTCACAGAATATGTATAGTGGATTTTAATAACTCCAGTTTGTGTATTCTTAATTTCCATTGGAGGCCCGGAGCAGTCGGGTTTGTCGTCATGTGTATGCTTGAAGCTGAAGTAAAATAGAATGGACACCATCAACAAAGCTGTAAACCATAAGGATATTGCACATTCATGACAACTTAATGCAAGTCTAGGAAATAATGAATATTAGTAAGGGGGGTATCCAACAGAGAAACAGGCTTTTATTGCAATTTTTTCTGATGAGATATCCAATCAGCACCCTTTCCTTGTGCAAAAATGGGATTCTGGTACTTGCCAATAAATCGTTTTCTCTGAAGCCACAGGAGACACTGGAACATGCTGACACTGGGGTATAGATGGGTGGCTATAGGGAGCCTAGTACGTTGAATCTTAAGAAGTATTAAAGCTCTTCCCCCTCTATCACCCGTCAGCCTTCAATTAAGAATGAGCCGAGAGGACAGGGAAAAAAAAAAAAAAAACTAGAACGAGGAGAGAGAAGAACACACAGTAACAAACCATCAAACCTGAACAATGTGTCCAGTGTCCCCTTGGGCTTCAGAGAAAAGGATTTATCGGTAAGTACCAAATTACCATTTTCTCAGGCAGGAACTAGGGGACACTGGGGCATTCCAAAAGTTTCCCCCTTGGGCGGGAGAGCGCTGAGGAACCTGCAAAACTAAGCAGCCAAACCTAGAAGCTGAAGCGGCAAATGTGTCAAACTTGTAACACTTAACAAAAAGTATGAATCCAAGACCAGATTGCAGCCAGGCAAAGCTGAGTCATGGTGGCCCAAGACTGGAAGCCCACGATGCCCCAACAGAACTTGTGGAGTGAGGAGAAATCAACATCGGAGGCCATTGAGCCTGGTCAAGGCCCGATGAATCGTCAATTAAATCCACAGCGCCAAGATCTGCTTCATAGCTGGCCACCCTCTGTGAGGTGCATCATAAAGAATGAACAAAAGCATCAGATTTACGTAAAGGCGCCGTTCTGGCCACATAAATCTTCAAAGCCCGAACCATATCAAGAGAAGAAGGCATACCCGAATCATCCCGTAAAGACGGGACCACAATAGGCTGGTTGATATGAAAGGGCGAAACAACTTTTGGAAGAAAAAAAAAAAAAAAGAAGAAGAGACTAATGCGTCCTCAATTCTGCTGTCTTCATGGAAGATTAGGTAAGGTGATCTACAGGACAATGCACTTAACTCAGAAACCCTCTGAGCCGAAAGCCAAGGCTAGTAAAAACACTGTCTTTCATACAAGGTATTTCCGATCCACATCTTCCAGAGGCTCAAAAAAACCGGACTGGAGGAAGTCAAACACGAGATTCAAGTGGTGGTACAAACTAAGGCTGTACTCTGAGAACTCCTTGTAAGAAAGTCTGGAAAAATATGGGCGATGCGGAAACTTGTACATTCATAGATCCTACACAGAGTCCTGAATCCAATCCTGCTTAAAGAGAAAAAAAAAAACAGATAAAGGGACAGACGAAAGGACCCTGTTGGAAACCTTTTATGTTCACACCAAGCCACATAAGATCGCCATATGCAATGGTAAGGGGCTGCTGTAACCGGTTTCCTCACACGCATTGTGGGAATCACTGCATCTGGAATCCCGTGATGACTTAAGATGTCGGCCTAAACAGCAACCTCGGTAAATCGGGTGAACTAAAGGACTCTGTTGTAACAGATCCGGACGTAGAGATAGTGTCGTCCACCAGAAGGGAGCACAGTTCTGAGAACCAGGCCCTCCGAGGCCAATCGGCAGCTACCAGAAGCACCGTGGTCGATTCTCAATTGATTCTCTTGAGAACTCGAGGAAACAGCGGTAAAGGTGGAAATAGGTAGATGAGGTTGTATGGCCAAGGAACAGTTTGAGCATCCAACGCTTCTGCTTGAGGGTCCCATGTTCTGGACACATACCAAGGAAGTTGATGATCCAGTCTGGACGCCATGAGGTCCACTTGTGGGCAACCCCACCATGGCACTAGAGTTCTGAACACCTCTGGATGAAGAGCCCATTCTCCCTAATGAAGATCCTGCCGACTGAAGTAGTCTGCGAAAAGGAATAGGTGACCGATGATCGTTGCTTTTTTTCAAACAAAATTATGTCAGATGAACCCAGTGCTACTGTGACAGGTATGTTTAATACATGTTGTACTGCCACAAAAAGAGGGGCTCTACCCCCTGTGCAGAATCCTATGGATAAATCATCTGATTCCAAAAGTTCAACTAACTCCCGGTCATCTTCATCTGCCTCGTCTTGAGACATGAGTTCCTTCCCTGACTCATCCGATTGGAGGATCTGAGGCAATAATCTCTGTTTGTTGGTCGTAAGGATGCCCTAACCTGATTCATAGAGGGATCCAGAAGTTTTGTCAGACCTTCCACCTACCTGAAAAGATTAGCTACCCAAGTTGGCTTTGTAGCTCTGGGACCCTGTGTGGGGTCAACTTACTCATGAGCCTTTAACAACGCAGCCAGTTCAGAATTTAACTGCAACATAGTTCCTGAGAGAGCCCATCGTCCAAGGGCGGTGGGGGGAGGGGAGGGGGGGGGGGAGAAAGATAGTGTCCTAAGATGAGCTAGACTGGCTCATCTCTGCAGCACAAGTTTCACACAAGGAAGAATCATCTGTGTGACCTTTTTTATTACATTTGGAGCATACAAACAATTTTTGAGATACCTTAGCAGTTAGCCAGTCATTGTAAAGGCTGAGACCCACACATTGCACTCACTCACAGATTGAGCAGTACAGACCAACAGATAGCTAGGCAGGAAGGATAGAGGGAGGTATGAATAATAATATTAATATAATATTCTGACTCCCTATATAAAAGCTCTACTAGCTACCAGAGCCTATAACCCTGTATGTCAGGATCTGCAGTTTAGAAGCAGGTGGTTGTAAAATGTGCCTATTACATGTGCCTATTACCAGTGAAGAGAGAGGGAGAAAAGTAACAATTGTTAGCTAGGCAGGCAGAAGCCCACTCTCAACTGGCTCAGACCCCCCCCACCCATTTAACTGCCAATGTCTTATGGGGACCAGCAATAGCTCCTACTACCTGCTGGGCACCCCCAATAAATTGTATCCTTTAAATATACCGCCGCCAGCGCTCCCGTACCAAGACAGCGCTGACCCCGCTTACTGTACCCCCTGTACCTTGTCCGCAGCCATCACGTGTCTTCCAAGGCTGACCGCAGCTGAGCAGTCGCTCCTCTCTTCCCGCTGTGCACGCGAGGAGAGGAAGCAATGTGTGTGTGTGTGTGTGTGTGGGGGCGGCTTTCACAGTGTGCTGTCTTCCGGCTGTGTGCTCATTGCGGCGGGGGAAGATTAAGGAGCACTGTAACAAACCAACACTGTCTTATTCAGTCCCTCAGGAGTGTGGTCCATTGTGGAGGCAATGGCAGTGCTTCTCAGATAAACACTGTACTCTGAAAGTGCAGCAAATAAAGACCCGGACCCCACTTCTCTAATAAGTGGGCAAGGGCTTCTCAAGAGGATAGTTAGGCAAAAGTAAAGTAAAAACAAAATTAAAATAGAAAGTAAAGAATTAAAGCTGGAGCTCAGCCTGATGTGCCCGACTCCCTCTGCACATTTCTAAAACTGAGTGCTGATAGGGGATAGAAGTGAAGGAGCATTAACACTTAAGATTTAAAGTGCCAGGTTCCCTATAGCCACCCATCTATAGCCCAGTGTCGGCATATTCCAGTGTCCCCTAGTGGCTGACAGAGAAAAATGGTCCATTTTCAAGCAAAAACACGCGGGATCTGGGATAAGTTCCCAGACCCATGTATTTTCGTAGCCGTGATCGCGAAAATAAGAATTTACTTACCGATAATTCTATTTCTCGGAGTCCGTAGTGGATGCTGGGGTTCCTGAAAGGACCATGGGGAATAGCGGCTCCGCAGGAGACAGGGCACAAAAAGTAAAGCTTTAGGATCAGGTGGTGTGCACTGGCTCCTCCCCCTATGACCCTCCTCCAAGCCTCAGTTAGGATACTGTGCCCGGACGAGCGTACACAATAAGGAAGGATTTTGAATCCCGGGTAAGACTCATACCAGCCACACCAATCACACTGTACAACCTGTGATCTGAACCCAGTTAACAGTATGATAACAGCGGAGCCTCTGAAAAGATGGCTCACAACAATAATAACCCGATTTTTGTAACTATGTACAAGTATTGCAGATAATCCGCACTTGGGATGGGCGCCCAGCATAAACTACGGACTCCGAGAAATAGAATTATCGGTAAGTAAATTCTTATTTTCTCTATCGTCCTAGTGGATGCTGGGGTTCCTGAAAGGACCATGGGGATAATACCAAAGCTCCCAAACGGGCGGGAGAGTGCGGATGACTCTGCAGCACCGAATGAGAGAACTCCAGGTCCTCCTTAGCCAGGGTATCAAATTTGTAGGATTTTACCAACGTGTTTGCCCCTGACTAAATAGCCGCTCGGCAAAGTTGTAAAGCCGAGACCCCTCGGGCAGCCGCCCAAGATAAGCCCACCTTCCTTGTGGAATGGGCATTTACATATTTTGGCTGTGGCAGGCCTGCCACAGAATGTGCAAGCTGAATTGTATTACACATCCAACTAGCAATAGTCTGCTTAGAAGCAAGAGCACCCAGTTTGTTGGGTGCATACAGGATAACAGCAAGTCAGTTTTCCTGACTCCAGCCGTCCTGGAACCTATATTTACAGGGCCCTGACAACATCTAGCAACCTGGAGTCCTCCAAGTCCCTAGCAGGCGCAAGGCACCAAAATAAGCTGGTTCAGGTGAAACACTGACACCACCTTAGGGAGAGAACTGGGGACGAGTCCGCAGCTCTGCCCTGTCCAAATGGACAACCAGGTATGGGCTTTTTTGAGAAAAAAACCACCAATTTGACACTCGCCTGGTCCAGGCCAGGGCCAAGAGCATGGTCACTTTTCATGTGAGATGCTTCAAATCCACAGATTTGACTGGTTTTAAACCAATGTGATTTGAGGAATCCCAGAACTACGTTGAGATCCCACAGTGCCACTGGAGGCACAAAAGGGGGTTGTATATGCAATACTCCCTTGACAAACTTCTGGACTTCAGGAACTGAAGCCAATTCTTTCTGGAAGAAAATCGACAGGGCCGAAATTTGAACCTTAATGGACCCCAATTTGAGGCCCATAGACACTCCTGTTTGCAGGAAATGCAGGAATCGACCGAGTTGAAATTTCTTCGTGGGGCCTTTCTGGCCTCACACCACGCAACATATTTTTGCCACATGTGGTGATAATGTTGTGCGGTCACCTCCTTTCTGGCTTTGACCAGGGTAGGAATGACCTCTTCCGGAATGCCTTTTTCCCTTAGGATCCGGCGTTCCACCGCCATGCCGTCAAACGCAGCTGCGGTAAGTCTTGGAACAGACATGGTACTTGCTGAAACAAGTCCCTTCTTAGCGGCAGAGGCCATAAGTCCTCTGTGAGCATCTCTTGAAGTTCCGGGTACCAAGTCCTTCTTGGCCAATCCGGAGCCATGAGTATAGTTCTTACTCCTCTACGTCTTATAAGTCTCAGTACCTTAGGTATGAGAAGCAGAGGATGGAACACATACACCGACTGGTACATCCATGGTGTTACCAGAACGTCCACAGCTATTGCCTGAGGGTCTCTTAACCTGGCGCAATACCTGTCCCGTTTTTTGTTCAGACGGGACGCCATCATGTCCACCTTTGGTATTTCCCAACGGTTTACAATCATGTGGAAAACTTCCCGATGAAGTTTCCACTCTGCCGGGTGGAGGTCGTGCCTGCTGAGGAAGTCTGCTTCCCAGTTTCCATTCCCGGAATGAAACACTGCTGACAGTGCTATCACATGATTTTCCGCCCAGCGAAAAGTCCTTGCAGTTTTTGCCATTGCCCTCCTGCTTCTTGTGCCGCCCTGTCTATTTACGTGGGCGACTGCCGTGATGTTTTTCCCACTGGATCAATACCGGCTGACCTTGAAGCAGAGGTCTTGCTAAGCTTAGAGTATTATAAATTTACCCTTAGCTCCAGTATATTTATGTGGAGAAAAGTCTCCAGACTTGATCACACTCCCTGGAAATTTTTTCCTTGTGTGACTGCTCCCCAGCCTCTCGGGCTGGCCTCCGTGGTCACCAGCATCCAATCCTGAATGCCGAATCTGCGGCCCTCTAGAAGATGAGCACTCTGTAACCACCACAGGAGAGACACCCTTGTCCTTGGATATAGGGTTATCCGCTGATGCATCTGAAGATGCGATCCGGACCATTTGTCCAGCAGATCCCACTGAAAAATTCTTGCGTGAAATCTGCCGAATGGAATTGCTTCGTAGGAAGTCACCATCTTTACCAGGACCCTTGTGCAATGATGCACTGATTTTAGGAGGTTCCTGACTAGCTCGGATAACTCCCTGGCTTTCTCTTCCGGGAGAAACACCTTTTTCTGGACTGTGTCCAGAATCATCCCTAGGCACAGCAGACTTGTCGTCGGGATCAGCTGCGATTTTGGAATATTTAGAATCCACCCGTGCTGTTGTAGCAGTATCCGAGATAGTGCTACTCCGACCTCCAACTGTTCCCTGGACTTTGCCCTTATCAGGAGATCGTCCAAGTAAGGGATAATTAAGACGCCTTTTCTTCGAAGAAGAGTCATCATTTCGGCCATTACCTTGGTAAAGACCCGGGGTGCCGTGGACAATCCAAACGGCAGCGTCTGAAACTGATAGTGACAGTTCTGTACCACGAACCTGAGGTACCTTTAGTGAGAAGGGCAAATTTTGGACATGGAGGTAAGCATCCCTGATGTCTCGGGACACTATATAGTCCCCTTCTTCCTGGTTCGTTATCACTGCTCTGAGTGACTCCATCTTGATTTGAACCTTTGTAAGTGTTCAAATTTTTTTAGATTTAGAATAGGTCTCACCTAGCCTTCTGGCTTCAGTACCACAATATAATGTGGAATAATACCCCTTTTCTTGTTGTAGGAGGGGTAATTTGATTATCACCTGCTGGGAATACAGCTTGTGAATTGTTTCCCATACTGCCTCCTTGTCAGAGGGAGACCTTGGTAAACCAGACTTCAGGAGCCTGCGAAGGGGAAACGTCTCGACATTCCAATCTGTACCCCTGGGATACTACATGTAGGATCCAGGGGTCCTGTACGGTCCCAGCGTCATGCTGAGAGCTTGGCAGAAGCGGTGGAACGCTTCTGTTCCTGGGAATGGGCTGCCTGCTGCAGTCTTCTTCCCTTTCCTCTATCCCTGGGCAGATATGACTCTTATAGGGACGAAAGGACTGAGGCTGAAAAGATGGTGTCTTTTTCTGCAGAGATGTGACTTAGGGTAAAAACTGTAAATTTTCCAGCAGTTGCCGTGGCCACCAGGTCCGATGGACCGACCCCAAATAACTCCTCTTCCTTTATACGGCAATACACCTTTGTGCCGTTTGGAATCTGCATCACCTGACCACTGTCGTGTCCATAAACATCTTCTGGCAGATATGGACATCGCACTTACTCTTGATGCCAGAGTGCAAATATCCCTCTGTGCATCTCGCATATATAGAAAATGCATCCTTTAAATGCTCTATAGTCAATAAAATACTGTCCCTGTCAAGGGTATCAATATTTTTAGTCAGGGAATCCGACCAAGCCACCCCAGCTCTGCACATCCAGGCTGAGGCGATCGCTGGTCGCAGTATAACACCAGTATGTGTGTATATACTTTTTATGATATTTTCCAGCCTCCTGTCAGCTGGCTCCTTGAGGACGGCCCTATCTATAGACGGTACCGCCACTTGTTTTGATAAGCGTGTGAGCGCCTTATCCACCCTAAGGGGTGTTTCCCAACGCGCCCTAACTTCTGGCGGGAAAGGGTATACCGCCCATAATTTTCTATCGGGGGGAACCCACGCATCATCACACACTTCATTTAATTTATCTGATTCAGGAAAAACTACGGTAGTTTTTTCACATCCCACATAATACCCTCTTTTGTGGTACTTGTAGTATCAGAAATATGTAACACCTCCTTCATTGCCCTTAACGTGTGGCCCTAATAAGGAATACGTTTGTTTATTCACCGTCGACACTGGATTCAGTGTCCGTGTCTGTGTCGACCGACTAAAGTAAACGGGCGTTTTAAAACCCCTGACGGTGTTTCTGAGACGTCTGGACCGGTACTAATTGTTTGTCGGCCGTCTCATGTCGTCAACCGACCTTGCAGCGTGTTGACATTATCACGTAATTCCCTAAATAAGCCATCCATTCCGGTGTCGACTCCCTAGAGAGTGACATCACCATTACAGGCAATTGCTCCGCCTCCTCACCAACATCGTCCTCATACATGTCGACACACACGTACCGACACACAGCACACACACAGGGAATGCTCTGATAGAGGACAGGACCCACTAGCCCTTTGGAGAGACAGAGGGAGAGTTTGCCAGCACACACCAAAAACGCTATAATTATATAGGGACAACCTTATATAAGTGTTTTCCCTTATAGCATCTTTTATATATTTCTAACGCCAAATTAGTGCCCCCCCTCTCTGTTTTAACCCTGTTTCTGTAGTGCAGTGCAGAGCCTGGGAGCCTTCCCTCCAGCCTTTCTGTGAGGGAAAATGGCGCTGTGTGCTGAGGACATAGGCCCCGCCCCTTTTTCGGCGGGCTCGTCTCCCGCTCTTTAATGGATTCTGGCAGGGGTTAAATATCTCCATATAGCCCCCGGAGGCTATATGTGAGGTATTTTTAGCCAAAAAAGGTTTTCATTTGCCTCCCAGGGCGCCCCCCTCCCAGCGCCCTGCACCCTCAGTGACTGCCGTGTGAAGTGTGCTGAGCGGAAATGGCGCACAGCTGCAGTGCTGTGCGCTACCTTAAGAAGACTGAGGAGTCTTCTGCCGCCGATTCTGGACCTCTTCTCGTTTCAGCATCTGCAAGGGGGCCGGCGGCGAGGCTCCGGTGACCATCCAGGCTGTACCTGTGATCGTCCCTCTGGAGCTAATGTCCAGTAGCCAAAGAAGCCAATCCATCCTGCACACAGGTGAGTTCACTTCTTCTCCCCTAAGTCCCTCGTTGCAGTGATCCTGTTGCCAGCAGGACTCACTGTAAAATAAAAAACCTAAGCTAAACTTTTCTAAGCAGCTCTTTAGGAGAGCCACCTAGATTGCACCCTTCTCGGCCGGGCACAAAAATCTAACTGAGGCTTGGAGGAGGGTCATAGCGGGAGGAGCCAGTGCACACCACCTGATCCTAAAGCTTTACTTTTTGTGCCCTGTCTCCTGCGGAGCCGCTATTCCCCATGGTCCTTTCAGGAACCCCAGCATCCACTAGGACGATAGAGAAAACGGTCGTTTATTCGTTTGTTTTTTCCTCTCGTCTTGGGCAGATGAAAAAAATCCATCATAAATGCCGGCTTACATGGCTAATTGGATAGCCCCTGAGGGATCAATTAGCTGTGGTAAATTGCTGCAGCTAACTGGACACTGGCCTAAGTCTATGTTCTTAATGATAAAACCTAAACGGTATACAAGTAAGATTGATTTATAGACAAAGCTATCTGGTACTTATCGCTTGCATCACCACAACCATCATACAGGCTATTACTGAATGTAACTACAGGTTGAGTATCCCATATCCAAATATTCCGAAATATGGAATATTCCGAAATACGGAATATTCCGAAATACGGATTTTTTTGAGTGAGACTGAGATAGTGAAACCTTTGTTTTCTGATGGCTCAATGTAAACAAACTTTGTTTAATACACAAAGTAATTAAAAATATTGTATTAAATGACCTTCAGGCTGTGTGTATAAGGTGTATATGAAACATAAATGAATTGTGTGAATGTACACACACTTTGTTTAATGCACAAAGTTATTAAAAATATTGTCTAAAACGACCTTCAGGCTGTGTGTATAAGGTGTATATGAAACAGAAATGTATTCTGTGCTTAGACTAGAGTCCCATCACCATGATATCTCATTATGTTATGCAATTATTCCAAAATACGGAAAAATCCGATATCCAAAATAGCTCTGGTCCCAAGCATTTTGGATAAGGGATACTCAACCTGTATTAGCAAGGGGAGGACTCCCCCTGACTCTCCTGCTCTGTATGGGATTGCATCCAGTATGAGAACCATTAATTAGTGACGCAAGCAGTGACCTTAAATGCGTACTGCTGACTGCATTAAGTGAACATCAATGAACCATACCATGCACTAAAAGAATGGCTAAGGTAAGGGTCTAATTTTCCTTGCAGAGACTGATTCCAGGCAGGCTAGGAGATGTAGAGATGGAATAGCTTCACACTTACCAGATTCTCAAAGTGGCCAGACTTCTGCCTAAGGCCTCTATAACCCCATGGTTACAGTGTCTCTCAGTAAGATGGAGAAACCAAGATGATGCTATATTTCACCCTCGATATGACCAATTTTGTTCCCATAGCTTCTGAGTTTAGGCTACTACACAAAGATGTGACTAAGGGGGTTATCTGGAATTGTTAGCAAAACAAAAATGTTAGCAACTGGGCAAATCCATGTTGAACTGCAGGTGGGGTAGATGTAACATGTGCAGAGAGAGAAAGCTTTGGGTGGGTTATATTGTTTCTGTGCAGAGTAAATACTGGCTGCTTTATTTTTACACTGCATTTTAGATTTCAGTTAGAACACACCACACCCAAACCTAACTCTTTGTGCACATGTTATATCTGCCCCACCTACTGTGCCACAGGTTTTGCCCAATTGCTAACTTTTTTGGTTTGCTAACAACTCTGAATAAACCCCTAAATGTATTTTACAAAAACTAATATTTTGTTATGAATGATGGGCAGCAGATCTCTGGCTTTCCTGGTGCTGAAATAGGTCATAGCAATTAAGCATGAGCGTTTGCTATTTACACACTGAAATGAAATGAAATGTCTAGCTATAAGGGATGGAGTTCATGCTGCCAGATGTACACTGTATATCTAACTGGATGTTGATGGTTTAGGACAGGGCCATATAGTGATTTGCTCTACATAAAATTGTGAATTTCCAAAAAGGCTTTGACAAATCTGCCAAGAATCCTATTCTATTTCAAAGGCATGTGCGGCTACTAGTGACAGTATACATATGGAAGTAAAATAGACTGGTAAATGGTAACAGGCACTTAACAGCTTACCTTCTGGGTTCTAGTTTAGCAGCTACTAATCGTGCTTCGTGTCCTTCATTCTCAACAATATGGTAAAAGATTGTTATGTCCACATGATTGAAGATATAAAATGTATCTCTCTCGTGAAATTCAGACTGTGTATACAATAAAAAGTAGTTATTTAAGCACCAATATTAATTTTAATCTGCCTGACAGCAGTAATTTAACAATAACCTCAGATCTTTGCATTTGGCCTTTGCAAAGAACTCCACCATGGCACTCTGCCTTTGCAAAGAAAACCACAGGGGACAGTAAGGGAACTACATTGTATTTTTTTACTTTTATTACTTAAGAAATGTGTACAAATAAACATTTTACAGGACATTTCCCCCTTGTTTTTCAAATAAATAAATTGGGGGAGAGCAGTGTAAAAGAAAAAAGAAAAAAGTTAGTGGTTGGGGAGGAAGAGGGAAATACAGAGTACAGGCACAGAACAAAAACAACCATCAAGATCTATTCTAAGAGTAGGATTTTTGTACTGTAAAATCCCTTTTTCCGATTCAATGGGGGGACCCTGGAGTTATACTGGGTTATAGATGGTGGTGTTGGGAGCCTGGCACTTTAAATCCTAGATAATTTGAAACTTTGCTCCTCCCCCTCTATACCCCACCTGACCTCAGTTTATATTTAACTATACCCAAGTAGAGACTGAGAACCACAGAGCAGAAAAAAAGTAAACACGTGAAAACCTTCCTGCAACCAAGGAAAGAAACTCTAGATGAGAGGAAACCAAGAACAAAACACAACAAATATAACCCAAACAAAGCTGAAATACAGAACAGCGCAGTGATGACGCCCAGTGTCTGCCCTGTAATCTGAGTAAGGGATTTTTCTGGTAAGTACAAAAATCCAGTCTTTTCCTTCAGCAGTGTGGCGGAACCACTGGCCCCCAGCCTTGAAGGCTGGTATTTGTGGTGACTAAGGACCTTAATCAGCATGGAACGATGCTGCGACCCGAAACATGACGAGTAGCCGCCTGCCTAGCAGAGGGCTACCCTAAGCATGCAACAGCATCGTCGTCGTGCAATGCTTTCACATGTTCGCAGGGGGGGGGGGGGGGGGGTGGACCCGGCATGTGGGGCGGACTTGCCCTGTGCTGGGCGCCCCTCCGCATGTCAGTGTAATGGATCATGGATGCGCGATTTTTAGCACACTATGATCAACTCTGAATTAGGCCCTAAGGTCCATTCCTAAATAGTGAACAGACAACACAGGCTAAGATGGCAGTGCAACCAGAGATGAGACAAACGGGTCTGAGGAGAGCGGTGAATCCTTCTAGACAGATAAAGATGTGATCTTCTCCACTTGAACAGCAGGTCCAAATGGAACTTGCTGCACTGAACTGCCTCGAAGGAAGATACTAGCTTTCCTAGACAGTGGACATACAGGTTAATAGATAACCACTTCTTCAAAAGAGAGAGTCAGTTTTACCAAAGACTGAATCCCTAAAATCTTTTATGGAGGAAGAGAGATCCTTTGACGGGATGTGTCAAATCACATGCCCAGGAACAGCAGACCCTGGGATGGCATAAGGTTGGATTTTTTTTAATTCACTATCCACCCATGGGATATAAGCATCTGATGAGATAAAGGTACACGAGACCGGAGTATCTATGCTGACGGAACCCTTATAAAGCAATCATTACTCCCTGTTCGCAAATATGAGCTACAATTATGGCCATCACTTTGTTAAAAGCCTGCTGGGTGGAGTCAAGACCAAAGGGCAGTGCTCTGAGCTGAAAGTGAGAGTCTCGAATGGCAAATTGCAGAAAAGCTGGGTGAGGTTTCCAAATGGGAACATAAAGATAAGTGTCTAAAATATTAAATGGCACTATGAACTTACCTGCTTCCATACTCACCAAGCATAGGGACTCCATCTTGTACTTCTGATATTTCAGATGCACATTTAGGAACTTGAGATTTAGAATTGGTCAAATAAAGCCATCTGGCTTTGGGACCAAAAAGATTTGAATAAAAACCCAATATATCAGAGTTTACAGAACTGGCATGATGACCTATGTGGACAGGAGGAGTTTTTCCACTGCCTGAGCAAGGCTTCTCTGTTTTTGAGGAGAGCTTGGAAGACTGGTGGTGAAGAAAATGGAAAGCCAAACAAACTGCATCCTGTACTCTACTGAAATAACGTTCCGAACCCAAACATCTGAACAAGTCTTGAACCAAACGCCCTGAAAAGGAAAGCGACCGCCCACCATAGGATCCCCTATGTGGGCAGGGAGCCCATCACTTGGCTGGCTTTTCAGCTGGTATGGGGTCCTGTCAACGGGAAGGCCAGGCTTGGAGTCTTCTAGTATTTCCGCCCCTGGAGGATGGCGGCTGGCCTGTTTTTGGTCATGACTTAATAGACAATCGAAAGGAAGGTCCCAAATAAGATTTTTAGGGGGCGGGCGGGCAAAAGGAAGGAAGGAAGGAAGGAAGGAAGATTTCCCGCAAGTAGCTAATGCAATTATCTTATCCAAACCAAGACCAAACAGAATTTCTCCACAATATAGAAGAGTTGCTAAGTACCGCTTAGATTCAGAGTTCATCCTGCCAGGATCGAAGCCAAAGAGTCTGTCAGCCCGCAACCGCCAAGGTGGACACATTTGAGCAAACCTGATCTGCATCTAAAGCAGCTTCCCACAAGTAGCAGACTCTGATGTGTTCTGCAAGAGGATTCAGGTCCGCTCTAGGAGAACCGGAGCGAAAACGTACCAGAAGGTTTTCCCATTTTTCCAATGCTGTTTACCCATGCAGATACCTAAATGGGCCTTAAAGAAATACCAGAAGACATGTAAATGGATTTTAGTGTAGCTTCCAATTTACAAAAACAGTCCCTGAGACGTGGATCCCAGAACATTAATAGTGGTCTTTTTGGACAACATGGAAATTGATGGATCCACCAAAGGAGGAGATTCCCACTTAGACCTGTCCACTGGGGCAATGGATAAAATGAGAACAATCACAGGGACAACTGCAACTTTCAGTCCAGGTGAGCCCAAGCTCCAGCAAGTAAGTCTTGTGCAGAGGAAGAAAAGGTTACCAGCCGTTTCTTCTTCCTTTTGAAAAGGGACACTGCCTGGGTTTCTGAAGAATCTGATATAATCAAAACCTGGCTTCTGCCCCCTCCTCCTACTTTACTGAAACAAAGTCCTGGTCTGAGTCTCCTAGACAGTCCTCTTCTCCTTGCCAAGAGATTTCAGAATTTGAGTCCTCCAGGACTCCAGAATTGCGGGTAGCCACCTCTTCTGAGCAGTGGTCTAGTGCGGACATCCAGTGTCTGGATGAACTATACAGTACCTTCTACAAAGTGGAGTAAACTTGGACAAACCCTTTGACAGAACGATTTAAGCCCGGCTTCCAGGCTGGCTCAAGTTGCAAAGCGGTTCCTCACTAAACCGGCATCCCTGAACCCACCGGTAAAACAGAAGGAGGAAGCTGTTTAGCAGCTGATAATGGCAAAGGCAACTCAGACAAGGCTCCCGCTAGGGTTGCCACCTGGGCTGGCGTGTCTACATGAGAAGGAGCACTTGCCAGGGCAGACAGACTGGGTCTCTACCGCACTTGAGCCGCATACTGCCCCCCAGTCCGTGCCTTTTTCTGGGGCAGAACCTGCTCTTACTCTTATCAGACATCTGTGCAAGGGAAAAGAAACGGTAACACAAACAGATACAATCCAGCAATGCACCTTATACAGTACACTCTACTGGTGTGCCAAGAAATTATGTACTTCGGACTTCCCAATACTGAAACACCCCAGAGTACCGAAGAGTAAAGGAAAAATCACAGCACACGCAAACAGTTAACTGCTACATGTCCAGCTGAGTTTTCCCCAACCAGACTGTGAAACTGAAAAACTTCTCAGTAAGAAATTTTCCTTCAGTGTAACTCACAGTTCCCCTGTACAGAGGAGGAGAAGCGGTAGCCAGATGAAGTATATCTGGCTACTGCTGTCTGTGGGTAAATGACAGGCAGGCTGTACATAGAAGCGTGCCACACAGAAGGGAGAGCGGACTAACTTCTCCCCTGTCAGGCTGACAGACAGGCTGCAGCACTAATGGGAGGAGTCCATACAGCCAGAGAAAGCTTTTAGTGCAGCTCCCGAACAAAAGCAAACCAGATGAACTGCCAATGTTAAGCCCTGCCCCCATCCGCAGCTCTTAATTTGAAAATGGCCGCTTAAGTAAAAAACAAACAAAAAAAACCCCCAAAACAGTGAGCTGCGGCTGGTATCCCTAGCTAGCCACTGCACAGCCCCACTTTTAAACGGGCTGAGGACGCACAACCGCTACTTGTTTGCTGGAGACCTGTCCCCTGCTAGTTAGAGGATGGGTGCTGCTTACATCAGACCAGACCCTCCAGTGCGCGACGGAGCTACAGTGCCAGAAGGCTCTGTGCCCAGGGACCCAGACACACCTGTGCCAGGGGCCTCTGGAGGATCCCTTGCTGCAGGCAGACCACATCAGTGGTCAGTCTGCCCAGGGGGATGTGAAAAAAGGAAAAGTTATAGAAACAAAAATAGGCTACAAGCAGTCCAAACACTCCTAAAGGGGAGAGGCCAAGATTCAAATTATCAAGGTTTTAAAGTGCCAGGCTCACAAAACCAGTCTATACCCACAAGTAATTCCAGTGTACCCCATGGCAGAACGAAAAAAAATCAAGTACTTGTTCAGCCAAACAAAAATGTAAAATGAGTAAAGGAAAACAAAATTCCAATGTTCTGATACGCTCTATAAGCATTACAACCCTAATATAGCAATGATATGCCATACAGCTTGGAGGCTCATAGTGCAGTCTGAATTGCAAGGAACCCAGAGGCAATCGCAAGAATACTTGTTTTTTTAAACAGCACTGAGATTGAACTGGTGGCTAAATCCTAGTAAAAAAATAAGAATTTACTTACCGATAATTCTATTTCTCGTAGTCCGTAGTGGATGCTGGGGACTCCGTCAGGACCATGGGGAATAGCGGCTCCGCAGGAGACAGGGCACAAAAATAAAGCTTTAGGATCAGGTGGTGTGTACTGGCTCCTCCCCCTATGACCCTCCTCCAAGCCTCAGTTAGGATACTGTGCCCGGACGAGCGTACACAATAAGGAAGGATATTGAACCCCGGGTAAGACTCATACCAGCCACACCAATCACACCGTATAACTTGTGATCTGAACCCAGTTAACAGTATGATAAACGTAGGAGCCTCTGAACAGACGGCTCACAACAAATAACAACCCGATTTTTTTGTAACAATAACTATGTACAAGTATTGCAGACAATCCGCACTTGGGATGGGCGCCCAGCATCCACTACGGACTACGAGAAATAGAATTATCGGTAAGTAAATTCTTATTTTTTCTAACGTCCTAAGTGGATGCTGGGGACTCCGTCAGGACCATGGGGATTATACCAAAGCTCCCAAACGGGCGGGAGAGTGCGGATGACTCTGCAGCACCGAATGAGAGAACTCAAGGTCCTCCTCAGCCAGGGTATCAAATTTGTAGAATTTTGCAAACGTATTTGCCCCTGACCAAGTAGCAGCTCGGCAGAGTTGTAATGCCGAGACTCCCCGGGCAGCCGCCCAGGATGAGCCCACTTTCCTTGTGGAATGGGCCTTGACAGATTTAGGTTGTGGCAAGCCTGCCACAGAATGTGCAAGTTGAATTGTGCTACAAATCCAACGAGCAATCGTCTGCTTAGAAGCAGGAGCACCCATCTTGTTGGGTGCATACAATATAAGCAGTGAGTCAGACTTTCTGACTCCCGCCGTTCTTGAAATATATATTTTCAATGCCCGGACCACGTCCAACAACTTGGAATCCTCCAACTCGTTAGTAGCCGCAGGCACCACAATAGGCTGGTTCAGGTGAAACGCTGACACCACCTTAGGCAGAAAATGAGGACGCGTCCGCAGTTCTGCCCTGTCCGTATGGAAAATCAGATATGGGCTCTTATATGATAAAGCCGCCAATTCTGATACTCTCCTGGCTGAAGCCAGGGCCAGTAGCATGGTTACTTTCCATGTGAGATACTTCAGCTCCACCGATTTGAGCGGCTCAAACCAATGGGATTTTAGAAAATCCAAGACTACATTAAGATCCCACGGTGCCACTGGGGGCACAACCGGGGGCTGTATATGTAGTACTCCTTTTACAAAGGTCTGGACTTCAGGAACTGAAGCCAATTCTTTCTGGAAGAAAATCGACAGGGCCGAAATTTGAACCTTAATGGACCCCAATTTGAGGCCCATAGACAATCCTGTTTGCAGGAAATGTAGGAATCGACCCAGTTGAAATTCCTCCGTGGGGGCCTTCCTGGCCTCACACCACGCAACATATTTTCTCCAAATGCAGTGATAATGTTGTGCAGTCACCTCCTTCCTGGCTTTTACCAGTGTAGGAATGACCTCTTCCGGAATGCCTTTTTCCTTTAGAATTCGGCGTTCAACCGCCATGCCGTCAAACGCAGCCGCGGTAAGTCTTGGAATAGACACGGTCCCTGCTGAAGCAGGTCCCGTCTTAGAGGTAGAGGCCACGGATCCTCCGTGAGCATCTCTTGAAGTTCCGGGTACCAAGTTCTTCTTGGCCAATCCGTAGCCACTAGTATCGTTCTTACTCCCTTCTGCCGTATAATTCTCAGTACTTTTGGTATGAGAGGCAGAGGAGGGAACACATACACTGACTGGAACACCCACGGTGTTACCAGAGCGTCCACAGCTATTGCCTGAGGATCTCTTGACCTGGCGCAATACCTGTCCAGTTTTTTGTTGAGGCGGGACGCCATCATATCCACCATTGGTTTTTCCCAACGGTTCACAATCATGTGGAAGACTTCTGGATGAAGTCCCCACTCTCCTGGGTGTAGATCGTGTCTGCTGAGGAAGTCTGCTTCCCAGTTGTCCACTCCCGGAATGAATACTGCTGACAGTGCTATCACATGATCTTCTGCCCAGCGAAGAATCCTTGCAGCTTCTGCCATTGCTGTCCTGCTTCTTGTGCCGCCCTGTCTGTTTACGTGGGCGACTGCCGTGATGTTGTCCGACTGGATCAACACCGGCTGACCCTGAAGCAGGGGTTTTGCCAGACTTAGAGCATTGTAAATCGCTCTTAGCTCCAGTATATTTATGTGAAGAGACATCTCCAGGCTTGACCATACTCCCTGGAAGTTTCTTCCTTGTGTGACCGCTCCCCAGCCTCTCAGACTGGCATCCGTGGTCACCAGGACCCAGTCCTGTATGCCGAATCTGCGGCCCTCTAACAGATGAGCACTCTGCAACCACCACAGAAGAGACACCCTTGTCCGTGGCGATAAGGTTATCCGCTGATGCATCTGCAGATGCGATCCGGACCATTTGTCCAGCAGATCCCACTGAAAAGTTCGTGCGTGGAATCTGCCGAATGGAATCGCTTCGTAAGAAGCCACCATCTTTCCCAGGACTCTTGTGCATTGATGTACAGACACTGTCCCTGGTTTTAGGAGGTTCCTGACAAGTTCGGATAACTCCCTGGCTTTCTCCTCCGGAAGAAACACCTTTTTCTGAACCGTGTCCAGAATCATTCCCAGGAACAGCAGACGTGTTGTCGGGGTCAACTGAGATTTTGGAAAATTCAGAATCCACCCGTGTTGTTGCAGCACTACTTGGGTTAGTGCTACTCCGTCCTCCAGCTGTTCTCTGGACCTTGCCCTTATCAGGAGATCGTCCAAGTAAGGGATAATTAATACGCCTCTTCTTCGCAGAAGAATCATCATTTCGGCCATTACCTTGGTAAAGACCCGAGGTGCCGTGGATAATCCAAACGGCAGCGTCTGAAACTGATAATGACAGTTTTGCACCACGAACCTGAGGTACCCTTGATGTGAAGGGCAAATTGGGACATGCAGGTAAGCATCCTTTATGTCCAGGGACACCATAAAGTCCCCTTCTTCCAGATTCGCTATCACTGCTCTGAGTGACTCCATCTTGAACTTGAATTTTTGTATGTACAGGTTCAAAGATTTCAGATTTAGAATAGGTCTTACCGAGCCGTCCGGCTTCGGTACCACAAATAGCGTGGAGTAATACCCCTTTCCCTGTTGTAGGAGGGGTACCTTGACTATCACCTGCTGAGCAAACAGCTTGTGAATGGCTTCCAATACCGTCGCCCTGTCTGAGGGAGACGTTGGCAAAGCAGACTTTAGGAACCGGCGAGGGGGAGACTTCTCGAATTCCAACCTGTAACCCTGAGATACTACCTGCAGAATCCAGGGGTCCACCTGTGAGCAAGCCCACTGTGCGCTGAAATTCTTGAGTCGACCCCCCACCGTTCCTGAGTCCGCTTGTAAGGCCCCAGCGTCATGCTGAGGGCTTTGCAGAACCCTGGGAGGGCTTCTGTTCCTGGGCAGGGGCTGCTTGCTGCCCTCTCTTACCCCTTCCTCTGCCCCTAGGCAGATATGACTGTCCTTTTGTCCGCTTGTTCTTATAGGACCGAAAGGACTGCGGCTGAAAAGACGGTGTCTTTTTCTGTTGGGAGGGGGTTTGAGGTAAAAAGGTGGATTTTCCGGCAGTTGCCGTGGCCACCAGATCCGATAGACCGACGCCAAATAATTCCTCCCCTTTATACGGCAATACTTCCATATGTCGTTTGGAATCCGCATCACCTGACCACTGTCGCGTCCATAAACTCCTTCTGGCAGATATGGACATCGCATTTACTCTCGATGCCAGAGTGCAAATATCTCTCTGCGCATCTCGCATATAAAGGAAAGCATCCTTTAATTGCTCTATAGTCAATAAAATACTGTCCCTATCCAGGGTATCAATATTTTCAGTCAGGGAATCCAACCAGACGACCCCAGCACTGCACATCCAGGCTGAGGCGATGGCCGGTCGCAGTATAACACCAGTATGTGTGTATATACTTTTTAGGGTAGTTTCCAGTCTCCTATCTGCTGGATCCTTGAGGGCGGCCGTATCCGGAGACGGTAACGCCACTTGTTTTGATAAGCGTGTGAGCGCCTTATCCACCCTAGGGGGTGTTTCCCAGCGCGCCCTAACCTCTGGCGGGAAAGGGTATAATGCTAATAACTTTTTTGAAATTAGCATTTTTCTATCTGGGTTAAACCACGCTTCATCACATACATCATTTAATTCCTCTGATTCAGGAAAAACTACAGGTAGTTTTTTCACCCCCCACATAATACCCCTTTTTGTGGTACTTGCAGCATCAGAGATATGCAAAGCCTCCTTCATTGCCGTGATCATATAACGTGTGGCCCTACTTGAAAATACGTTTGTTTCATCGCCGTCGACACTAGATTCAGTGTCTGTGTCTGGGTCTGTGTCGACCGACTGAGGTAAAGGGCGCTTTACAGCCCCTGACGGTGTCTGAGACGCCTGGGCAGGTACTAACTGGTTTGCCGGCCGTCTCATGTCGTCAACTGATTTTTGTAAAGTGCTGACATTATCACGTAATTCCATAAACAAAGCCATCCATTCCGGTGTCGACTCCCTGGGGGGTGACATCACCATTATCGGCAATTGCTCTGCCTCCACGCCAACATCGTCCTCATACATGTCGACACACACGTACCGACACACAGCAGACACACAGGGAATGCTCTTATCGAAGACAGGACCCCACTAGCCCTTTGGGGAGACAGAGGGAGAGTTTGCCAGCACACACCCAAGCGCTACAATATATATGGGAACAACCTTATATAAGTGTTGTTCCTTATAGCAGCTTAAATATATCCAGTATATCGCCAAAAAATGCCCCCCCTCTCTGTTTTACCCTGTTTCTGTAGTGCAGTGCAGGGGAGAGTCCTGGGAGCCTTCCTCACAGCGGAGCTGAGCAGGAAAATGGCGCTGTGTGCTGAGGAGAATAAGCCCCGCCCCCTATTTCGGCGGGCTTTCCTCCCGTGGATTTAGATAATTGGCATGGGTTAAATACATACATATAGCCTTAATGGCTATATGTGATGTATTCTTTTGCCTTAAGGTAATAAAATATTGCTGCCCAGGGCGCCCCCAGCAGCGCCCTGCACCCTCCGTGACCGCTTGGTGTGAAGTGTGTGACAACAATGGCGCACAGCTGCAGTGCTGTGCGCTACCTTCATGAAGACTGAAGAGCCTTCTGCCGCCTGTTTCCGGACCTTCAATCTTCAGCATCTGTAAGGGGGGTCGGCGGCGCGGCTCCGGGACGAACCCCAGGGTGAGACCTGTGTTCCGACTCCCTCTGGAGCTAATGGTGTCCAGTAGCCTAAGAATCCAATCCATCCTGCACGCAGGTGAGTTGAAATTCTCTCCCCTAAGTCCCTCGATGCAGTGAGCCTGTTGCCAGCAGGACTCACTGAAAATAAAAAACCTAAAAAACTTTTTCTAAGCAGCTCTTTAGGAGAGCCACCTAGATTGCACCCTGCTCGGACGGGCACAAAAACCTAACTGAGGCTTGGAGGAGGGTCATAGGGGGAGGAGCCAGTACACACCACCTGATCCTAAAGCTTTATTTTTGTGCCCTGTCTCCTGCGGAGCCGCTATTCCCCATGGTCCTGACGGAGTCCCCAGCATCCACTTAGGACGTTAGAGAAAATACATTTTGATTGCAGAAACACTCACATTTATTACACATGCATCTTTAGGATGGCCATCTTCTGTTATGTAGCAACCAATAGGAAATCCAGGATTGCAAAACTTCTGTTTCTCTTCTACTTCGTAACACCATGTAACTGGCATGTTGTCGACAATCCTGAAATAAACAGAGAATTAAAAAATTTTAAAAGTTTAAAATCACTGGGAATTCTGTGTGCAGAACTTCTAGGGTAGGAGTGAAAATGTAAACAATAAAATTAATGTTCCTAGACCCATTGTGATAAGTCACGAAGCTAATTTCACAGAAATTTATGTTTTACGGAGATATGCGTTTAAGTGGAAGATCAATGGCTGGCACGCAAGTTACAATGTACAGTGAAGGTCGAATCACTATCTGCTGGTACAGTAGGAGTGGTTTCATTAGTCGAAACAGCTGTTGCTGTGTGAGATGTGAAATTACTGCAACTTAACAACATAAGCAAATTAATTACAGTGGAAAAAATAGATATAGGGCCAAAGGTAATGATGCCCGAGTTGGGCAGCCGTGCAGGTTGCCTTGTAAGTGACTGCCCCTTAAAAAACCTCCAAGTTTGGCCGCCATCCCGCATGGCCTCTTAACTTGGGCATCATTACATTCTTTGATGAAAGTTAATGGGGCATATTCAATGAATCGTTGTTTTAAGGCAGAGGTTCTCAAACTACTCGGTCCTCGGGGGCCCACACAGTGCATGTTTTGCAGGTCTCCTCACAGAATCGCAAGTGAAATAATTAGCTCCACCTGTGGACCTTTTAAAATGTGTCCGCGAGTAATTAATACACCTGTGCACCTGCTGGGTTACCTGCAAAACATGCACTGTGTGTGCCCCCGAGGACCGAGTTTGAGAACCTCTGTTTTAAGGTATAAATGCCCGGACTTGGTTTAGAACCCCTGGACATGCCTCCTAATGACTAATTAGGTGATTGGAAGTTTTCAATTTGCTTACTGGGCCAATAATTACATGTCATTATTGTGGTCAAAACCTGCAAAGGGAGTAATATGTTAAAATATGTGGGATGTTTCTATGGGGGTGTTGTATGGATGGGACAAGTGTTTTAAACTCTGCAGGTGGGATTACTTGGTAGCTTTTCAAAACATTTTTAATGAGGCCTCAAATTACAATTTCCCCATTTTTATTTAAAAAAAAAAAAAACACTCATGGGTTTCTGCCAGAAAAAGGACTGCGCCCAGTTTTTTTGTTTTCAATCGGATTGCGCGAGAATCAGGAGTGCGCATTATTACAGTAAATTAAAAAATAGGCACGCTTAATTGTTGAGAGACCATGAACCAAAATGGAAGAAAGAAATTAAGTTACAAATGTGTCATGAGGCTTGTATAGGAATAAGACATAAGACACTTGCACAGGGCAGAACACAAACCAACAATGGGAATAAAAATGCTGTGGTGGGCTTGAAGAGGATATACACATTGTGGACACAACTGCTTTGGACAGGTGATTCTTACTGAGAGTAAAGGGTTGAATATGGTTGTCAGTACTATGATAGCATAAGACTGCTATAATAAAGTGTTCACTCTAGGATTTTTTTAGGGCTAGGTGCTGATCACTCAGGGTAGTGTCTTGATGCGTCACTAAAGTTCTATAGTTAAGTCAGCAAGCAATGCACAGCACATGCATTAATAGTTTTCATACACGTGCCCCTAATGTATTATATAACCCCACATACATCTAAACTTCTATATACCACAACATATGCCTGCTAGGGGCATATTCACTTGTACACAGGATTTTGTCCACAAAAAATTTCAGACCTTGCGACCAATTTTGAATTACAGCAGGTATGCGCGCTCCCGATGCCATTGGTATTAAAACTTTCCCTTAGGGGAGAGAAAAAAAAAAAAAGGATGCAGCCACGGAACATCTGGAACTCACTGATGTGTTCCAGCAGACACGTTCCACACTGCCAACTGACTAGGTGACACACACAAACTGATGGCATTTCTCATAGACCAGGGGTTACACACACACACACACACACACACACACACACACATCGAAAGGAGGTCTCACACACACATGGCAGAAGAGGAGGAGGAAGATAGCAACATGCCTGCGTCTGCTTAACCACCCCTCTGTTAAGTCCCCAGGAACTCCTACTATGGGGGCATATCCAATTAGGTGTGAGGTTTTGCCCACAAAAAACAAACAAAAAATAACCATTCAGACTTTGCATCCAGTTTTGGAAATTGAAATGCTGGAAAAAAAAAAAAAGGGATTTTAATTACCTACTGGTAAATCCTTTTCTCGTAGTCCGTAGAGGATACTGGGGCCCACATTAGTACCATGGGTATAGGAGCCATGGGCACTTGAAGAAATTGATTGTGTGGGCTGGCTCCTCCCTCTATGCCCCTCCTACCATACTCAGTCTAGAAAACTGTGCCCGAGGAGACGGACATACTTTGAGAGAAGGATATAAAAGGATAGTGCGAGATTCCGAAACAGCACACACAAACTAGAAGAAAGCCATGCTAACCAAACTTTAAACCAGGAACAGCAACCGCTGGACCAACAATACTTAACCAAGTAACAGTAGAGGAAGAAACTAAGCACTGGGCGGGCACCCAGTATTCCCTACGGACTACGAGAAAAGGATTTACCAGTAAGTAATTAATATCCTGTTTTATCTTACGTCCTAGAGGATACTGGGGTCCACATTAGTACCATGGGAATGCACCAAAGCTCCCAAACCGGGTGGAAGAGTGCTGCGGTTCCTGCAGAACTGATTGACCAAACTGAAGGTCCTCAGAGGCCAAAGCATCGAACTTGTAGAACTTAGCAAACGTGTTCGAACCTGACCAGTAGCTGCTCGGCAGAGCTGTACAGCCAAGACACCACGGGCAGCCGCCCAGGAAGAACCCACCGATCTAGTAGAGTGGGCCTGTACAGATTTTGGACATGGCAAACCTGTCGTGGAATAAGCATGCTGGATAGTAAGCCTGATCCAGCGTGCAATTGTCTGCGACAAAGTTAAGGTCGACACTCATTAGGTCGACCACTATTGGCCGACATTGACATGGTCGACATGGACTAATGGCCAACACATGAAAAGGTCAACATGCGTTTTTTTTATTCAAAATTGTTTTCTGAAGAAAGTGACGGGGAACCCCAATTAGTGCACCACGTTCGCTTGCTAAACCTCGGCACAGGTTACCAATCGTAATCCACATGGATCGTAAAATATGAAAAAGTTCCAAAAAAGAAAAATAATGTGAAAAACTCATGTCGATCTTTTCATGTGTCGACCATTTGTCCACATCGACCATGTCAATGCCGACCAATAGCGGTCGACCTAATGAGTGTCGACCATCTGAACGGATACAATTTTATTGGGATCATAGAAAACAAACAGCGAGTCAGATTTTCTGCGACGAGCTGTCCGCTTCACATAGATCTTCAAAGCCCTCGCAACATCCAAGGACTTTGAAGAAGCAGAGGTGTCGGTAACCACCGGAACCACAATATGTTGGTTGCTAGACACCACCTTTGGAAGAAATTGCCGACGAGTTCTGAGTTTAGCCCTATCTTCATGAAAAATCAAATAGGGGCTTTTGTGAGACAACGACCCCAGCTCCGACACACGCTTCGCAGAAGCCAAGGCCAACAGTGTGACGGCCTTCCACGTAAGAAACTTGACGTCAACGTCTTGTAAAGGCTCAAACCATTCCGATAGCAGGAACTGCGACACCACGATGAGATCCCAAGGTGCCGTAGGAGGCACAAAGGGTGGTTGGATGTGTAGAACCCCTTCAAAAATGTCTGAACCTCAGGGAGAGAAGCCAATTGTTTCTGGAAGACAATGGATAAGGCCGAAATCTGGACTTTTATGGAGCCCAAACGTAGGCCCACATCTCACTGCAGAAAAAGGAGAAAACGTCCCAGTTGAAATTCCACCACAGGAAATTTTCGGTACTCACAGCAAGAGACGTACTTTTTCCAAATACGGTGGTAATGTTTAGACCAGTTTTTCCCAACCGCGGTCCTCAAGGCACACTAACAGTCCTGGTTTTAGTGATATCCAGGCTTGAACACAGGTGACTTAATTAGTACCTCAGTTATTTTGATTTAATAATCTAAGCCTGGATATCACTAAAACCTGCACTGTTGGTGTGCCTTGAGGACAGCGGTTGGGAATGCCTGGTTTAGACGTTACCCCCTTTCAGGCTTGGATCAGGGTTGGAATAACGCTATCCAGGATCCCTTTCCGGGGTAGAATTTGACGCTCAACCTCCATGCCGTCAAACATAGCCGTGGTAAGTCTTCATAGATGAACGGCCCCTGTTGGAGAAGGTCCTCGCGAAGAGGTAGAGGCCACGGGTCCTCTAGGAGCAACTCCAGTAGATCCGCATACCAAGCCCTTCTTGGCCAGTCCGGAGCAATGAGAATTGCTTGAACCTTTTCCCTTTTTATTCTTTTGAGAATCTTTGGGATCAATGGGAGTGGTGGAAACACGTACACCATCTGGTAGACCCACGGAGTCACTAGAGCATCCACCTCCACTGCTTGCGGGTCCCTCGACCTGGAACAATAAGGCTTGAGCTTCTTGTTGAGACGAGATGCTATCATGTCGATTTGTGGCATTGCCCACCGACGTGTCAAGCACCCGAACACCTCCGGGTGGAGGCCCCACTCTCCTGGGTGGAGGTTGTGTCTGCCGAGGAAGTCTGCTTCTCATTTGTCTACTCCCGGAATGAAGAATGTGGACAACGCCACAGCGCGTCTTTCTGCCCAGAGGAGAATCCTTGTTACCTCTGACATTGCTACCCTGCTGTTTGTTCCGCCTTGTCGGTTTATGTACGTTACTGCCATCACATTGTCCGACTGAACCTGAATTGCTTGATCTTTAAGAAAATGCGATGCCTGTAGAAGGGCGGTGTATATGGCCCTTAGTTCCAGAATGTTGATTGTAAGAATGACTTCCTGACATGACTATTTTCCTTGGAACTGTTCCCCCTGGGTGACTGCTCCCCAACCTCTGAGGCTTGCGTCTGTGGTTAGCAGAATCCAATTTTGAATCCCGAACCTTCGGCCCTCGGTCAGGTGAGAAGTCTGAAGCCACCACAGAAGATAAATCCTAGCTTTTAGCGACAGAGGGATCCTCTGGTGCATGTGAAGATGCGATCTGGACCATTTGTCCAACAGATCGAGCTGGAAGGGCCTTGCGTGAAACCTTCTGTACTGCAGTGCCTCGTAAGCGGCTACCATCTTTCCCAGAAGGCGAATGCATAGATGCACCGATGTCCGGGTTTGTCTTAGAACATCCAGCACCATCGACTGGATCACCAATGCTTTTTCCAACGGAAGGACAACCTTCTGCGCCTCCGTATCCAATATCATCCCCAGGAACGGAAGCCTCCGTGTTGATTCCAGATGAGATTTTGGTAGGTTCAAAATCCACCCGTGATCCTGGAGTAGTTGAGAGGGCAATGTTGACTAACAACCTCTCCCTGGATGGTGCTTTTAGCAGCAGATCATCAAGGTACGGTATTAAGTTCACTCCCGGTTTGCGGAGGAGAAACATAATCTCTGCCATTACCTTAGTGAACACCCTCGGTGCCGTAGAGAGGCCAAATGGCAGGGCCTGGAACTGGTAGTGACGGTCCTGTAATGCAAACCTTAGATAAGCCAGATGAGGCGGCCAAATCGTAATATGAAGGTACACCTCCTTGATATCCAGAGACACAAAGAATTCCCCCTCCTCCAGAGATGAGATCACCTCTCTCAGAGACTCTATCTTGAACTTGAACACCCGTAAGTACGGGTTCAACGACTTGAGATTTAAAATGGGCCTTACCGAACCATCCAGTTACGGAACTACAAACAGGTTGGAATAATAACCCTGGTTTTGCAGCTGAAGTGGAACTGGAAAAATGACCTGAATCCGAAACCCGTTTCTGAATTGCTTCCTATAAAGTAATACTTGCTTCTTGAGAAGCTGGTAAGCCTGATTTGAAGAATCTGTGAGGTGGGAGTTCCTGAAACGCCAGTCTGTAGCCCTGACCTATAAGATCTTTGACCCAGGGATCCTGGCATGACGTTGCCCATATGTGGACTGTAGAATCTCAAACGGGCTCCCACCTGCCTGTCTTCGAGGCAGTGCGATCCACCGTCATGCTGAAGGCTTAGATGGAAGCAGAACCAGGGTTCTGTTCATGTGAACCTGCAGTTGCAGGTTTTCTGGGTTTACTTCTATTGCCTTTGAAGGTCGTAGAACCACCTTTGGTTTTGTTTTTAAACTTCGCTGTCCGAAAGGACTGCAGAGTTGGAGTAGTGTAGGAATTTCTAGCCGAGGAAGCTGCGGAAGGAAGGTATGTATCCAGTTCATCTCCAAAAAGGGCTTCACCTGTGAAAGGTAGGCTTTCCATGCCTTTCCTGGAATCTGCGTCCGCAGTCCACTGGCGTAGCCACAAGCTCCTGCGTGCTGACACTGCCATGGCAGTGGGTGCATGCATTGAGTAAACCAATTTCCTTTATGGACTCCACCATAAAGTTAGCAGAATCCTATATATACTGTAGGAGTAAAATTATCTCCCCCCTGGATAAGGAATCTAACCCGTCAATTAGATTACCTGACCATTTAGCAACGGCCCTAGAGATCCATGCACAAGCTATAGTGGGGGTCTCTGGGCCACCCCCTCAGCTGTGTACAGAGATTTGAGAGTGGTCTCAATCTTACGGTCTGCAGCATCCTTCAAGGAAACTGCCCCAGGGACAGGTAAAACTATCTTACGAGACAGCCTGGAAACCGATGCGTCAACTATCGGTGTGTTTTCACATTTTTTCCTATCATCCTGAGGAAATGGGAAGGATGTGAGTAACCGTTTTGGGACCTGAAACTTCTTGTCAGGATTTACCCAAGTTGCTTCAAATAGGGAAGTTAATTCCTTAGATGCAGGGAAAGTAGCTGAGGATTTCTTTTTCACATTAAAATAAGATTCCTCCTCATCCTCTGATACCTTATCAGGGATTTGCAGGACCTCTCTAATAACTTCTATCAGGGCCTGTATTCCCTGTGACAAAGCTGCATCCCCCCTCCCGAGTCCACCTCACCCTCCTCTGGGTTTGATACGTCATCAACATCATCAGTATCAGCCTGCATGATTTGGGCCAGAGTACGCTTCTGTTGTCAACTGGCAGGGGTCTGAGACGCTGGAATGACCACTGAATCTCTATTCATCAGGTCATCAACAGATTGCCTTAAGTATTGCGTTTCCTTCTCATTTTCGGATAATTTATCCGAAATATTGAAAATCATCCCTTTTAATGAATCTAACCATACTGGTTCAGATCCACTAGCCTGAGAATGTGTACTATCCTGAGTACACGGCAGTGATCCCCCAGATTGAGAAAAATACTCTGCTGTGCATGATACACACTTCTTTGACATAATACATGTGTAAGAACACACACACACAGGAAATAGGTTAAAAGCACAGTTAACCCACAGTTAACCCACACAGAGCCCTCCTAGGGCAACAGAGTATAATGAAGCCAGCTATACAGCGCCCCTATAGCTAAATAACAAGTTTAGCTGGGTCGTAAACTAAGTACCCTTAATAGGGCTTAGTACACCAAATATTGGCTCCACCGCTATGACCCCCTGGTACCGCTAAGGTTTTCTGGAGTCCTTGCACTTCCCTGTCAATCTGCCTGTGCATAGCTGCAGATGTAAAATGGTGCTGGTGAGCTGCTGGATCCGCTCAGAATGAAGCCCCGCCCCCTTAATGGAGCGCGGTGTTGCCAGGTTTTTTATACTGTCTGAGGTAATTATACTGTGCTACAGTGGGTTAAAACCCCTGTAGTGCACTGCCAGTGTGGGTATCAGTAGTGGCTTCAGCTCGCCCCTCACAGCGGTCACTACAGCGTCTCTGCAGGCTGCGCTCCTACCCTTGTGCCGCCATTACAGCCGCCGACCAGCTAACCGGTATGCCGGCTACCTACTCACCACTCTTCTGACTTCTGGGTCTGTTAGGGGTGGCGGCATGCTGCAGGTCTGTACGCTTGCCATGGTAGGGCTTGCGAATAGGACCCTCAGGAGCATAGTGTCCTGTCAGCAGGGAACGGGACCATTAACCCTAGGGAGGCTGGGCCGCTCCACGCCTAAGTCCCACGAAGCAGGCAGTCTGGTGCCAAACCTGCCTGAAAATAACTGCCTGAAAATAATAAAAAAAGAAAAATGCAGAAAACTCTTCAGGAGCTTCCCAATCGTGACCGGCTCATCCGGGCACATTTTCTAAACTGAGTCTGATAGGAGGGGTATAGAGGGAGGAGCCAGCCCACACTATCAATTTCTTAAAGTGCCCATGGCTCCTAGTGGACCCGTCTATACCCCATGGTACTAATGTGGACCCCAGTATCGCCTAGGACGTAAGAGAAAATAGGATTTTGGTACTTACCAGGTAAATCCTTTTCTTTGAATCCATAGGGGGCACTGGAGTACTCTTGGGATATGGACGGTGTTAGCAAGGACAGGGCACTGAATATTCAAATTTCAGTAACTCTCCTCCCCTCTATACTCCCAGAATACCTCAGTGTTTTTTCCTGAGGCGAACAGGATAGAGAGGATGAACAATGGAGAATTACCTATAACATTATAACATAACGGACAACAATAAAGTTGACACATAACGTAACTGACAACTAACCAGTTGACACCATAACCGATAAATCGGTGAGAATGTGTTACCATAAGCTCCACTGAACTTACCACAACCAGGTAAAACTGCTCTGGGTGGGCGTCCAGTGCCCCCTATGGATTCAAAGAAAAGGATTTACCTGGTAAGTACCAAAATCCTATTTTCTTTTTCATCCACTAGGGGTCACTGGAGTACTCTTGGGACGTACCAAAGCTTTCCCCGTGGGCGGGAGAGCTGTTTGGCACCTGTAACACTAGGCGGCCAAAGCTAGATGCTGATGCCGCAAACGTATGAAACTGTTAAAAGCGCACAAACGTGTGCACTGAAGACCATGTAGCCGCACGGCAAAGCTGCGTCGTAGAAGCTCCACGACCAGCTGCCCATGAAGTTCCCACAGAATGTGTGGAATGAGCTGTTACTGATGTAGGCGGCTGTAACCTAGCATGAAGGTAAGCCTGACGTATGGTCAGTTTAATCCATCTGGATAAGGTCTGCTTAGAAGCTGGCCAACCCATCTTGGCAGCATCATAGAGAACAAACAATGTGTCCGTCTTACGAACTGTAGACGTTCGGGATACATAAACGCGTAATGCGCGTACCACATCCAAAGTTCCAGAATCTTCTGTTAACACAGGAACTACTATTGGTTGATTGATGTGAAAAGATGACACTACCTTTGGTAAGAAAGCTGGATTCGTCCGAAGTTCCGCTCTGTCATCATGAAACACCAAATATGGTGGCTTGCATGACAAGGCACCCAAATCTGAAACACGCCTTGCTGAAGCTAAGGCTAGTAGAAAAAATGTTTTCCAAGTGAGAAACTTAATATCCACTTGTTGTAAGGGTTCAAAATATGAAGACTGTAAGAAATCTAAAACCAGATTCAAGTCCCATGGCGCTGTAGGTGGAATGAATGGAGGCTGTACTCTGAGGACACCTTGCAGAAAGGTGTGTACAGACGGCAATAGAGCCAATCTTCTTTGAAAGTAAATTGACAAAGCAGAGACCGCACCTTTAGTGTAGATAAACGCAGTCCTCCATCTAACCCAGTCTGTAGAAACAGCAAAAGACGGGATTAACTTGAAAGATGATGTCTGAAACTTCCGAGCTTCACACCAACCTATATAGGCACGCCAAATTCTGTAATAATGAGCTGCCGTAACTGGCTTCCTAGCTTGTAACATGGTTGGTATAACCGAACCTGGAATGCCCCTCTTCTTAAGAGGGTGGTCTCAACAGCCACCCAGTCAAACGCAGCCGCGCTAAAGCGGGGTAAAGAAACGGACCCTGTTGTAACAGGTCCGGACGTATTGGGAGCCGGCAAGGATCATCTGCGAGAAGTCCGCGTAGATCCGAGAACCAAGCTCTCCGAGGCCAATGAGGCGCCACTAGTATGACTGTGGCGGACTCTCTTTTGATCCGTTTTAGCAACAGAGGCAGCAGCGGAAACTGTGGAAACAGATACACGAGGCTGTACGGCCACGCGATTGTGAAAGCATCCACCGCCACTGCCTTTGGATCTCGCGTTCTGGACACATACTGGGGCGTTTGGTGATTGTGGCAAGATGCCATCAGGTCCACTTGAGGGTAACCCCACCTCTGGACCAACACGTTTAACACTTCTGGATTTAATGCCCATTCTCCTGGATGAAAATCCCGACGGCTGAGATAATCCGCCTCCCAGTTGTCCACTCCCGGAATGAACACTGCCGACAATATCACTTGGTGATGCTCGGGCCAATTGAGGATTCAAGCTACTTCCCGCATGGCCATGCGGCTTCTCGTTCCTCCTTGTTTGTTGATGCACGCGACCGCATTCGCGTTGTCTGCCTACACTTGGACAACCTGAGACCGAAGCATGTGCACTGCTTGTCGTAGCGCATTGTAAATTGCCCGGAGTTCTAGGACATTTATAGACAGCAATCTTTCGTGATCCGCCCAGAGACCCTGGAGCTGACAATTTTAAACTACAGCTCCTCTGAGACTTGCGTCCGTCTTTAGAATTAACCAATTCCAGACGCCGAACCGTCTCCCTGCTGTTAGTGTACTTTGAGCCACCAGAGTAGAGAGACAACCTCACCCTCTGGTGAATCTGCAGATGCGAGCCCGACCACTGTGCGAGCACTTCTAGTTGAAAAGGACGCGAGTGAAATCTTCCGAACTGATGCACTTCGAAAGCCGCCACCATTTTGCCGAACAGGCGAATGCACAACTGTACCGAGACAGTGCAAGGCTTGAGCACTAATTGTACCAGATGACATTCTGTTCTGGTAGGTCAATTCTTTGATCTACCATATCGAGAATCATCCCTAGGAATTGAAATCGTTGAGACAGAAGCAGATGTGATTTCTTGAAGTTAACAATCCAACCGTGTCGACCTAGTACATTGTACGTTAGCAACGCATGTTGGAGGAGCATCCATTGAGACGGAGCTTTGATGAGCAGAACGTCCAAGTACGGAACTATTATCACTCCCAGGGATCTGAGATGAGCTATCATCAGAGACATCACTTTGGTGAATACCCGAGGCGCTGACGAGAGGCCAAACGGTAGAACGTGAAACTGATAAGGGTTCTGCCCTATCGCAAACCGCAAGAACTTCTAATGAGGTGGCCAAATCGGAATGTGTAAGTACGCATCCTTGAGATCCAGCGCAATCATGAATTCCTGTGGCTCTAAACCTGCAATTACTGACCGCAGAGATTCCATCTTGAATCTGTAGTAAGTGACGTACTGATTGAGGCCCTTTAAGTTCAATATTGGCCTGACCGAGCCATCCGGCTGTGGTACCACAAACAGACTGGAAAAATAATAACCCTGACCTTGTCGGTGTACAGGGACCTGAATCAAAACAGCTGAATCCAGCAGAGACTGAATGGCAATTTGCAGAACCGCCCTCTTGTCTTCCGACACAGGCAAGACAGGACTGCCTGTCTTGCGCAGAGGCGGTAGACCAGGCCTGGCCAACCTGTGGCTCTCCAGCTGTTGTAAAACTACAAGTCCCATCATGCTTTGCCACAGTTTTGCTATTAAGGAATGCTAAAACCATGGCAGGGCATGCTGGGATGTGTAGTTTCACAACATCTGGAGAGCCACAGGTTGGCCAGGCCTGCGGTAGACAGTCGAACTCTATATTGTAACCTTTTAACACTAAATTGCGTATCCACCCATCTGTGGAAGTCTGGAACCACGCCAAATGGAACATCTGAAGGCGTGCTCCCACAACTGGAGATCCGAGAAGGGCTGGGAGCCCGTCATGCCACTGGCTTGTGGGTGACCTTAGCGTCCTGATTACAGGTGTTGGTTTGTTGAAAACCACGTCCTCGACCTCGTCTACCAGGCGTGGCTGTTCTTCTACCACGGCCTCGAAAGGGCTGAGGTCTAAAGGATTTGAAGGCCGGGCCAGAGTAGTTCCGTCTAGGTACCGTTGGAGGCAATGGTAGGAAAACAGACTTCCCTCCCATGTCCTCAGAAAACTATTTGTCCAATGCAGGACCAAACAACTTCTCACCACCGTAAGGTAACGCCTCTACACCTCTCTTAACCTCTGCCTCCGCTTGCCAAGACCGCAGTCAGAGTGCTCGTCGTGCCGTAACTAGCGACGAGGAAATGCAAGAAGTGAGCTGACAGACGTCAGTAGAAGCTGTACCTAGATACTCAGCAGCGTCACAGATGTGATCTGTGAGAAGTATAAGGTGATCGTCATGTAGACCAGACTTGTGTTTCGGTATCCATACCATTAGCGCCTTAGTTACCCAAATGGCAATCAAACCAGGTCTAAGCAACACTCCTGCTGCTGTATACATGGACTTTAGCATAGCTTCTAGTTTACGCTCTGACGGGTCTTGAAGCGTAGTAGCAGTTGTTACTGGAATGTTAATATTTTTAGTAAGTTTAGACACAGACGAATCCACCATTGGCGTGTAGATGTTACAAACTGTGGAAATGGGCAACTAGACTTAAATCTGCGAGGTATAGAAAACCGGTTATCTGGTTTCTTCCGTGTTTCTACTAACATCTTATTAAGAGATTCCGAAACCGGAAAAACACACCGGAGCTCTGTTTCGTCTAGTAAATACTACCCCATCAGGCATTAGAGTTTCTTCAGTCTCGGTAAACTTCAGAGACTGACGCACTGCCCTGGTGAAATTAACACTGCCCGGCTGAATACCCCACTATCTTGCGCGGTGAGGTTTTGCTGGCGCCTTACCTATTATGTAACCAGACAAATTCCACGACTCAGTAAAATTCTGTATATGGCTGAAGAGCAGTGCACGAGTGAAAATTCCTACTAACAACCCTGCACCATCTGGTGGAGAGTGTTGTAGGACAGGAAAGTTCTAGAAAAGAAACAGGAAGCATTGTTAAAAATGGCCTCCAGCCATGTGCGTATAGTCCGTTACATAGAGCATACTACATATTGCATTTCAATGTTCTAAAACGTACCCTTATGCATATATAACACAATACAGCCTTCTTTAGCAAAAGCAGTCTATTGCTGCTGCTGTGGGCACAAACTCTCCCCCCCCCCCCCCCCCCCCTGCAGTTGCGCTGCATGGAATAGGGGCAGTGAAACTCCTGTCTGTCCAGCATGAGCCCAGTAACTACGAGGACTGTTTTTAGGGACAGACCGCGGCAGCACTGAGCGCTGTCCGCGGTCTGAGTGAGCAGAGCCGCCGGCAACTCCCCCCCCTTCTGAGTGACTAAGCTGGCGCCGTGACAGGGACAGACCGCGGCAGCAGTGAACGCTGTCCGCGGTCTGTGCAGAGCATCAGGGAGCGCTGACAACGGCGCTTGGAGCGGCCCTGCAGCGCATCCCTCGGAGCGGCGGCCGGCCGCGCGACCTCCCCCTCACATACGGACCGCGGCAGCAAGCACTGTCTGCGGTCAGTCTCTCCTCTCTCCTCCCCCGGCAGACAGAGCCGCGCCAGCCGCCGTTCGCGGCCCGGAGCTCTGAAGCGGGAGGGGGGGGGGGGGGGGGGAGCAGCGGCGCAGGGCGCAGAGCGGTGGGGTAACCACTACCCAGCCCCGGACTGCTAGGCGGGGAGCGGACATCAGCGATGGCGGCAAGCGGAGTGCGCGCGGGGGGGGGGGGGGGCAACGTGCTTGGAGCGGCCCTGTGTAATAGTCCCCCAAACGGCGGGGCGGCAGCGTGACTGACCGCCCCGTTCAGAAATACCTTTTTGTCGGCTTTCTGCAGCACTGCTAAAGTTGTGTGCTCATGGGCTCTGACGGGGCTTCTCGATCAAGTGCCGTCCAGTCCCTTCTGCAGCCTCAGCTGAAGGTAGCTGAGCTGCTTGTGGCTGTGAGGGGGCTCCTTTGTGAGGCCCGACACGCCAAGAGCTGCACGCAGCAGCTTCTGTAATCCTGGACCCATAGCTTTTGTATAAGCTGGGAAAGGATTGTAATAGAAAAAAAAGTATAAAAAATAAAAATAAAACAATCTAAAAGTAGAATATGTGGAGGAGCTCCACACTTTGTGCTCCTATCCATGTGAGCCCCGAAAAAACACTGAGGTATTCTGGGAGTATGGAGGGGAGGAGAGTTACTGAAATTTGAATATTCAGTGCCCTGTCCTTGCTAACACCGTCCATATCCCAAGAGTACTCCAGTGACCCCTAGTGGATGAAAAAGAAATTAGTATTGTACTGTAGCACTCCTGAAAGAACCAGTAGCCAATCTCTCATTGAAAGGCATTCCCTACAGCCAAAACTTATATTATAGAAATTATAGTTTAACTGCTCATTTATGACTTATTTGTGAATAGCCATCTCGGATATTGGAGTTTTAAATAAGTGGTCTTACGTTTTGGGGGGTGCTGCAAATATAGTCCATGTTGCATTGGAGGATGCTTAAGGAATGTGAATCAGCTGCTGAGGGTACAGGCAGTCTAGTGGAGCCTTTTCCCTACTGGCATATGCACATTTACAGCTACTTAGAAACACACTCAAGTATACACTGTATAATACAGCTCTAGAATACAATCTATACACTGTGGCTAAGCAGATTCCTGGTCTTTTAGGGCAATAAAAAAAAAAAAAAAAAAAAAAGTACAGCATTCTGGGTTTGGAAGTGGGTAGGGCAGTCAGTTGATGAGGAAAGTCCACCAAATTCAGTCAGTGTGAGGGCTCCATGGATGTCGCCCACCTTCATATGTCCTACCTGGTTCACATTTACTGGTTGTAGCACTGGACTCACCAAAGATGAAAACATCTAGAGGTAGTGATGGCCCTGCCTACCACTGATTTGGTTTTGCCTATGTGAGGCCACATTGCAAACTTGCGTTAATAGGGAGAAGGGGAAGGGATACTACTGCACTAGCAAATTGTGAAAAAATTCCAAATTAGAACAAAGAAAACCCCTAGTTGTATTCTATATCAGATATTTGAATTATATAGGGGGGTGCTGCCACTGAATATATTGTTGCCAATATAAAGTTATGCACAAAAAGAAACAGAAAAGGATTGGACTTGAAGTGGCGCACTCAAGCAATAAATGAATACATAAAATATAACTTTTAATAGAGTATATTTAAAAATACCTGTAGCTGTGAAAATAAGATTTTACACTTACCGGTAAATCTATTTCTCGTAGTCCGTAGAGGATGCTGGGACTCCGTAAGGACCATGGGGAATAGACGGGCTCCGCAGGAGGCATGGGCACTTTAAGAAAGACTTTGGACTCTGGGTGTGCACCGGCTCCTCCCTCTATGCCCCTCCTCCAGACCCCAGTTAGAGAAACTGTGCCCAGAGGAGATGGACAGTACGAGGAAAGGATTTTTGGGAATCCCAGGGCAAGAGATTCATACCAGCCACACCAATCACACCAAATAACTTGTGATAACTACCCAGTTAATAGTAAGAACAAACAACATAGTCTCGGTCTAAACCGATGAAACTATAACATAACCCTTATGTAAGCAATAACTATATACAAGTCTTGCAGAAGAAATCCGCACTAGGGACGGGCGCCCAGCATCCTCTACGGACTACGAGAAATAGATTTACCGGTAAGTGTAAAATCTTATTTTCTCTAACGTCCTAGAGGATGCTGGGACTCCGTAAGGACCATGGGGATATACCAAAGCTCCCAAACGGGCGGGAGAGTGCGGATGACTCTGCAGCACCGATTGAGCAAACAGGAGGTCCTCCTCAGCCAAGGTATCAAATTTATAGAACTTTGCAAAGGTGTTTGACCCCGACCAAGTAGCTGCTCGGCACAACTGTAATGCCGAGACCCCTCGGGCAGCCGCCCAAGACGAGCCCACCTTCCTAGTGGAATGGGCCTTAACCGATTTAGGCAATGGCAATCCTGCCGTAGAATGCGCCTGCTGAATCGTGTTACAGATCCAGCGAGCAATAGTCTACTTTGAAGCAGGCGCGCCAACATTGTTGGCTGCATACAGAACAAACAGCGCTTCAGTTTTCCTAACCCTCGCTGTTCTGGCCACATAAATCTTCAAAGCCCTGACCACATCCAGGGACTCGGAATCCTCCAAGTCCCGTGTAGCCACAGGCACGACAATAGGTTGATTCATATGAAAAGAAGAGACCACTTTAGGCAGAAATTGAGGACGAGTCCTCAATTCTGCCCTATCCACGTGGAAAACCAGATAGGGGCCTTTATGTGACAAAGCCGCTAATTCCGAAACACGCCTCGCAGAAGCCAAGGCCAAAAACATGACCACTTTCCAAGTGAGATATTTCAACTCCACTGTTGTGAGTGGTTCAAACCAAGGTGACTTGAGGAAACTTAATACCACATTAAGATCCCACGGCGCCACCGGATGTACAAAAGGAGGCTGAATATGTAGCACCCCCTTCACGAATGTCTGTACTTCAGGAAGAGAAGCCAATTCCTTTTGAAAGAAAATGGATAAGGCCGAAATTTGGACCTTTATGGACCCTAATTTTAGGCCCAAAGTCACTCCTGTTTACAGGAAGTGAAGCAGACGACCCAAATGGAACTACTCCGTAGGAGTAGTCCTGGCCTCACACCAAGAAACATATTTTCGCCATATACGGTGATAATGTTTCAATGTCACGTCCTTCCTAGCCTTGATCAGGGTAGGAATGACCTCCTCCAGAATACCTTTTTTCGCTAGGATCCCGCGTTCAACCGCCATGCCGTCAAACGCAGCCGCGGTAAGTCTTGGAACAGACAGGGCCCCTGCTGCAGCAGGTCCTGTCTTAGAGGAAGAGGCCACGGATCTTCTGTGAGCAACTCTTGCAGATCCGGATACCAAGTCCTTCGTGGCCAATCTGGAACAATGAGGATTGTTCTTACTCTTCTTAGTCTTATTATTCTCAACACCTTGGGAATGAAAGGTAGAGGAGGGAACACATAGACCGATCTGAACACCCAAGGTGTCACTAGAGCGTCCACCGCTACCGCCTGAGGGTCTCTTGACCTGACGCAATACCGCTTTAGCTTTTTGTTGAGACGGGACGCCATCATGTCTGAGGCAGTCCCCACCGACCCACGATCTGTGCGAAGACTTCTTGATGAAGTCCCCACTCTCCCGGATGCAGGTCGTGCCTGCTGAGGAAGTCCGCTTCCCAGTTGTCCACCCCCGGGATGAATACAGCCGATAGGGCGCTTACATGGCCTTCCGCCCAGCGAAGAATCCTGGTCGCTTCTGCCATGGCCGCTCTGCTCCTTGGCGGTTTACATGAGCCACTGCTGTGACATTGTCTGACTGAATCAGAACCGGTTTGTTCCGAAGCAATGCTTCCGCCTGGCGTAGGGCGTTGTATGTGGCCTTCAACTCCAGGACGTTGATGTGGAGACAAGTCTCTAGATTCGACCAGAGACCTTGGAAATTTCTTCCCAGTGTGACTGCTACCCAACCTCGGAGGCTTGCGTCCGTGGTCACCAGGATCCAGTCCTGAATTCCGAACCTGCGGCCTTCTAGGAGGTGAGCACTGTGCAGCCACCACAGGAGAGATACCCTGGCTCTGGGAGACAGGGTGATCCTCTGATGCATTTGTAAATGGGACCCGGACCATTTGTCCAGTAAATCCCATTGAAAGGTCCTCGCATGGAACCTTCCGAAGGGGATGGCCTCGTACGATGCCACCATCTTCCCCAGGACACGCGTGCAGTGATGCACTGAAACCTTTTTTTAGCTTTAATAGGTTCCTGACCAGGGCTATGAGCTCCTGAGCCTTTTCCATCGGAAGAAAAACCTTTTTCTGGTCTGTGTCTAGAATCAGACCCAGAAAGGTCAGGCGCGTTGTAGGGACTAGCTGGGACTTCGGTATATTGAGAATCCAGCCGTGCCCCTGCAACATCCTCACCAACAGCGACACGCTGTCCAGCAACTTCTCCCGAGATCTCGCCTTTATGAGGAGATCGTCCAAGTATGGGATAATTGTGACACCCTGCTTGCGCAGGAGCACCATCATTTCCGCCATTACCTTGGTGAAAATTCTCGGGGCTGTGGAAAGCCCAAACGGCAACGTCTGAAATTGGTAATGACAGTCCTGTACTGCAAATCTCAGGAACGCCTGGTGAGGAGGGAAAAATCGAAAAAATCGGAACATGAAGGCATGCATCCTTTATGTCCAGGGACACCATCCAATCCCCCCCCCTCCAGGCTGGCGATGACCGCTCTGAGCGATTCCATCTTGAACTTGAACTTTTTCCAAGTACAAGTTCAGGGATTTTAGATTAAAAATGGGCCTGACCGAACCGTCCGGTTTCGGGACCACAAACAGGGTTGAGTAATACCCCTTTCCTTGCTGGAGAAGTGGAACTTTGACTATCACCTGTTGAAGATACAATTTTTGAATTGCAGTCAACACTAACTCCCTCTCTGACGGGGAAACTGGCAGAGCCGATTTGAAAAACCGGCGAGGAGGCACGTCTTCGAAGTCCAGCCTGTATCCCTGAGAAACAATCTCTATAGCCCAGGGATCCACCTGTGAGTGAACCCAGACCTGGCTGAAAAATCGAAGACGTGCCCCCACTTGTGCTGACTCCCCCCGGGAAGCCCCAGCGTCATGCGGTGGACTTTGCAGATGTAGGGGAGGACTTCTGCTCCTGGGAACTAGCTGCATGCAGCTTTTTTCCATTGCCTTTTCCTCTGGCAAGGAAGGACGATCCCCGTACCTTCTTGCTTTTATTGGAACGAAGGGACTTCATTTGATAATGAGGTGCCTTTTTAGTATGCTGCGGGGGGACATAAGGTAAGAAATTTGATTTACCGGCCGTAGCAGTAGAGACAAGGTCCGAGAGGCCTTCTCCAAACAACTCCTCCCCCTTGTAAGGCAATGACTCCATATGCCGCTTAGAGTCGGCATCCCCCGTCCACTGTCGGGTCCACAGGAGTCGCCTAGCAGATATAGACATAGCATTTATTCTGGAGCTTAGTAAACAAATGTCTCTTTGAGCATCCCTCATATATAAAGCAGCATCTTTGATATGCTCTAGGGTCATTAGAATGGTATCCTTATCTAGGGTGTCAAGTTCCGTAGATAAGGAATCTGTCCATGCTGCGACAGCACTACACACCCAGGCCGATGCCATAGCCGGTCTAACGATAGTACCGGAATGTGTGTAAATGTGCTTCATGGTAACCTCCTGCTTACGATCAGCAGGATCCTTGAGGGAAGCTGTATCCGGAGAAGGCAGTGCCACCTTCTTGGATAAGCGTGTCAGCGACTTGTCTACCTTCGGCGAAGATTCCCATCGTATCCTGTCCTTTTGTGGAAAGGGATACGCCATAAGAATCCTTTTGGGAACTTGTAGTCTCCTATCTGGAGATTCCCAAGCCTTTTCGCACAAGTCGCTTAGTTCAAATGAGGAGAGAAAAGTGACCTCAGGCTTTTTTCCCTTTATACATGTGTACCCCTCGTGTCAGGGACAGGGGGTTCCTCAGTGATATGCAAAACCTCTTTAATGGCAATAATCATGTAACGAATACCTTTCGCCACCTTTGGCTGTAATTTTGCATCCTCATAGTCGACACTAGAGTCAGTATCTGTGTCGGTATCTGTGTCAGTGATCTGGGATATGGTGCGTTTTTGAGCCCCCGAAGGTCCTGGTGCCACAGGGACAGGCATGGTCTGACTACCTGACTGATCCCTAGCTTCAGCCTTGTCTAATCGTTTATGCAGTAAATTGACATTTGCATTCAAGACATTCCACATATCCACCCAGTCCGGTGTCGGCGTTGCCGACGGCGACCTGACCATCATGCACTCCCCCTCCTCTTTAGGTGAGCCTTCCTCGTCAAACATGTCGACACACACGTACCGACACACTTCACACACACAGGGAATCTCTTTTCTGAAGACAGGTTCCCCCTGAGACCCCTTGGAGAGACAGAGAGAGAGTATGCCAGCACACACCCCAGCGCTATATAACCCTGGAGAAAAACACAGATTGTTTACCCAGTAGCGCTGCTTAATGTATAAACGCCAATAATGTGCCCCCCCTCTACATTAAAACCCCCTTTCACCGTGTGTCAAGCAGGGGAAGAGTCCGGGGAGCTTCCTCTCAGCGGTGCTGTGGAGAGAAAATGGCGCTGGTGAGTGCTGAGGGAGAAGCCCCGCCCCCTCGGCGGTGGGCTTCTGTCCCGCTCAAACTTACTAAAAAATGGCGGGGGCTCTTTTATATACATGTACAGTGCCCACCTGTACATGTATATAGACTTTTGTCATAGGAGAGGTGTTTTATTACTGCCCAGGGCGCCCCCCCTGCGCCCTGCACCCTTACAGTGACCGGAGTGTGTGAGGTGTATGGGAGCAATGACGCACAGCTGCGGTGCTGTGCGTTACCTCAGTGAAGCACCGAAGGCTTCTGCCGCCTGAGACGTCTTCTGTCTTCGTTTCTTCTGTCTCTGTGAGGAGAACGGCGGGGCGGCTCTGGGGTGAACGCCCAGGACGAACCTGTGTCCACTCCCTCTGGAGCTAATGGTGTCCAGTAGCCGAGGAAGCAGAGCCTATCATTTAAGTAGGTCTGCTCCTCTCTCCTCAGTCCCTCGATGCAGGGAGCCTGTTGCCAGCAGTGCTCCCTGAAAAAGAGAAAAATCCTAACAAAAATGCTTTCTAAGCAGGAAACTCAGGAGAGCTCCCTGCAGTGCGCCCATTCTCCTCTGGGCACAGTCTAAAACTGGGGTCTGGAGGAGGGGCATAGAGGGAGGAGCCAGTGCACACCCAGAGTCCAAAGTCTTTCTCAAAGTGCCCATGCCTCCTGCGGAGCCCGTCTATTCCCCATGGTCCTTACGGAGTCCCAGCATCCTCTAGGACGTTCGAGAAATATTAAAACCAAAAACATAAATTGACAAAACAATGTGTGATATGTGTGATTAAAAACACACACTGTGCTGACTGTGTAGTGCTACACATATATAGTATATTATAGGTACTATGACCCTTAATTCTGATTGTATATATTGTTAGGCTGAGTGCTCAATAGCGCTATGAAGTCACTGTATACTCATATATGGAATAAATCAGTTGTAAATTCTAAGTGGGCTCACTGAAAACACTGTAAAGTGCAATATTCCAATAGAGAGCTCCCCATCTGTTTGGGCACTGTGGAATGATCCTCACTTATGTGCACTCATATACTTGTACAGCTGTAAGTCAGTGTTTCTTCTCACTAGTGATCTCAATATAATTAGCTGTTCTCAGTCAGTTGCCATTAACGTGATTTAACCAATGTTCTATTATTATTCGTGTATAGCCAAACTCTTATACATATTGACTGGTACCGTGGTAAGTCTGTTGATACAGCAGGTAATTACTAAAGTGTCGGCTTCACTCTGACATTGAAATTATACATAAGATGGGTTCCCCAATACAGCCTGGGTTTGATTTACTAAATTGTGACCTCATGTACACAAGACACCGTATAATACTTGTCACTTCTCTCTGACTGTATAATTGTCAGAATGTATAATTATCAGAATACTAGTCAGTGTCACTTTAAGTAATTAATCACAATAATCATTAGTGATGTTATTAATGAGAAACACTATGCTGTCCAATAATACATGTATACTGACAGTTTTCCACAATGCTCACTGCTGCTATAGTGAAATATAAGTCACAGCTGTGAGGCACAGGATTTAATGAGCTGTTTGAATATTGCACTGATGCAGTATACTGTGACACTCCATCAGCTATTAATAATCATATAGCAGTATGTCCTAGCTGGCTATTTCATAATTATACCTATATATCAAGTAGACAGCATTTGACCTAAATAGCACACAGTAATTATTCTATGCTTGTGATATAACAAACAGTGCTATAGAGATGTCTCAGCTGCTACATTAGGCAGTGTATCTTTATCTTGCTACAATGTTGCTAGTACATGCAGCTTGCTGAGTCATATGTAGTTAAATGATTGTCTCAGCACAGGAAAGATTGTGAGCTCCGTCAGTGTCATGGAGCCTCACAATAGCCAGCTCTGCTTTAGTATAAATCGCACTCTATTCCTAACAACACAATTAGATTAGCACATTATTGTACACAGTAGCACAGTGTGAATCGCCGACGCGCGTTTCACAGAAAAAACTTAACTGTGAAACGCGCGTCGGCGATTCACACTGTGCTACTGTGTACAATAATGTGCTAATCTAATTGTGTTGTTAGGAATAGAGTGCGATTTATACTAAAGCAGAGCTGGCTATTGTGAGGCTCCATGACACTGACGGAGCTCACAATCTTTCCTGTGCTGAGACGATCATTTAACTACATATGACTCAGCAAGCTGCATGTACTAGCAACATTGTAGCAAGATAAAGATACACTGCCTAATGTAGCAGCTGAGACATCTCTATAGCACTGTTTGTTATATCACAAGCATAGAATAATTACTGTGTGCTATTTAGGTCAAATGCTGTCTACTTGATATATAGGTATATATCATACAGCTGATAATTACGAAATAGCCAGCTAGGACATACTGCTATATGATTATTAATAGCTGATGGAGTGTCACAGTATACTGCATCAGTGCAATATTCAAACAGCTCATTAAATCCTGTGCCTCACAGCGGTGACTTATATTTCACTATAGCAGCAGTGAGCATTGTGGAAAACTGTCAGTATACATGTATTATTGGACAGCATAGTGTTTCTCATTAATAACATCACTAATGATTATTGTGATTAATTACTTAAAGTGACACGGACTAGTATTCTGATAATTATACATTCTGACAATTATACAGTCAGAGAGAAGTGACAAGTATTATACGGTGTCTTGTGTACATGAGGTCACAATTTAGTAAATCAAACCCTGGCTGTATTGGGGAACCCATCTTATGTATAATCTCAATGTCAGAGTGAAGCCGACACTTTAGTAATTACCTGCTGTATCAACAGACTTACCACGGTACCAGTCAATATGTATATGAATTTGGCTATACACGAATAATAATAGAACGTTGGTTAAATCACGTTAATAGCAACTGACTGAGAACAGCTAATTATATTGAGATCACTAGTGAGGAGAAACACTGACTTACAGCTGTACAAGTATATGAGTGCACATAAGTGAGGATCATTCCACAGTGCCCAAACAGATAGGGAGCTCTCTATTGGAATATTGCACTTTACAGTGTTTTCAGTGAGCCCACTTAGAATTTACAACTGATTTATTCCATATATGAGTATACAGTGACTTCATAGCGCTATTGAGCACTCAGCCTAACAATATATACAATCTGAATTAAGGGTCATAGTACCTATAATATACTATATATGTGTAGCACTACACAGTCAGCACAGTGTGTGTTTTTAATCACACATATCACACTTTGTTTTGTCAATTTAAATGTTTTTGGTTTTTAATATTTCACAGCTACAGGTCTTTTTAAATATACTCTAATGAAAGATATATTTTATATATTAATTTATTGCTTGAGTGCGCCACTTCAAGTCCAATCCTTTTGTTTCTTTTTGTGCACATTGCAAACTTACAGTTTCCAATCCTCCTCTGAATAGAATTATAGAGGGCATGAGGTTATAACGCTGGGCCAACTGTACATGGTTGACACTAGATGGATATGTATGGGACTGGTTTTGGGTAGGTCAGTAAACTTGGAAGAGGGAAGGCGAGCATAGACAGAGCTGTGTTTTGAATACAGTAGTGTGTACAACTTATGGGCAAGTTGGTATGGTGGCATTATCAGTTCAACATGAGGTTGGTGTGATTAGCACAATACCCTGTATAGCTGTAAAGATTCCAATGTGCAGAGTTTCACTATTTTGCTCTACTACGCAAACTTACAGAGTATTAGACTTATCTTTTTCACCATACATAAATAATAAAATAAATAAAATAACAACAATGGGAAATATACGTTATGGTAAAACTTACCGTTGATACCGGTATTTCTCCTAGGTCCACAGGCTAACACTGGGATATGATGAAGCGACAGCGGATTGGCACCAATCGGTCAAAGCTTTTCGGCCTCCCAGCATGCAACGGGCCCGTTCATATATCCCCGCCACCTCGCTCAGGCAAATCAGTTGTATTCCAAAGCTCAAGGAAGAAGCATCATAGATAGCCCTAATCAGGTGAGAAGAACATACATACACAGCATTCTGTACAAGAAGGAAGAGGTTAGTGAATAAAAGGATCTTCAAATCAGGTGCGTCAGGGTGGGATCCCTGTGGAACCTGCGAACTTAGGAGAAATACAGTTAACAACGGTAAAATCTTACCATAACTTATATTTCTCCGGCAGGGTCCATAGGTTATCCACAGGATAACAATGGGATTTACCAAAGCAATTTAGTGGTGGGGACGCTCCTGATTGGACAGGAGAATCATTCGCCCGAACTCAGCGTCATGAGAGGCAAAGGTATCCATGACATAACGTTTAATGAATGTGTTAATGGAAGACCATATCTGTTCTGCTGAAGCATCACATTGTGCTGCCCATGATGGACCTACCTTACGAGTAGAGTGAGCAGAGACATTAGCCGGAACAGGGAGATCAGCTCGTGAATATGCTTCTGAAATAGTCATCCGAAGCCACCTTGCCAGTGTCTGCTTATCAGCAGGCCATCCTCTCTTGTGAAATTCGTAGAGAACAGAGAGAATCTGTCTTTCTGATGGCACTGGTACGATCCACGTACATCCTTAAGGCACGGACCACGTTCAGCAATGCATCTCCCACAGAAAATAAGAATTTACTTACCGATAATTCTATTTCTCGTAGTCCGTAGTGGATGCTGGGGACTCCGTAAGGACCATGGGGAATAGCGGCTCCGCAGTAAAGCTTTAGAACTACCTGGTGTGCACTGGCTCCTCCCCCTATGACCCTCCTCCAAGCCTCAGTTAGGATACTGTGCCCGGACGAGCGTACACAATAAGGAAGGATTTTGAATCCCGGGTAAGACTCATACCAGCCACACCAATCACACCATATAACTTGTGATCTAAACCCAGTTAACAGCATGATAACAGAGGAGCCTCTAGAAAAGATGGCTCACTACAGCAATAACCCGATTTTTTGGTAACAATAACTATGTACCAGTATTGCAGACAATCCGCACTTGGGATGGGCGCCCAGCATCCACTACGGACTACGAGAAATAGAATTATCGGTAAGTAAATTCTTATTTTCTCTAACGTCCTAAGTGGATGCTGGGGACTCCGTAAGGACCATGGGGATTATACCAAAGCTCCCAAACGGGCGGGAGAGTGCGGATGACTCTGCAGCACCAAATGAGAGAACTCCCGGTCCTCCTCAGCCAGGGTATCAAATTTGTAGAATTTTACAAACGTATTTGCTCCTGACCAAGTAGCTGCTCGGCAAAGTTGTAAAGCCGAGACCCCTCGGGCAGCCGCCCAAGATGAGCCCACCTTCCTTGTGGAATGGGCTTTTACAGATTTTGGCTGTGGCAGGCCTGCCACAGAATGTGCAAGCTGAATTGTACTACAAATCCAGCGAGCAATAGTCTGCTTAGAAGCAGGAGCACCCAGCTTGTTGGGTGCATACAGAATAAACAATGAGTCAGATTTTCTGACTCCAGCCGTCCTGGAAACCTATATTGCCAGGGCTCTGACAACGTATAGCAACTTGGAGTCCTCCAAGTCCCTAGTAGCCGCAGGCACCACAATAGGTTGATTCAGGTGAAACGCTGAAAACCACCTTAGGGAGAAACTGAGGACAAGTCCTCAATTCCGCCCTGTCCGAATGGAAAATCAGATGAGGGCTTTTACAGGATAAAGCCGCCAATTCTGACACGCACCTGGCCCAGGCCAGGGCCAACAGCATGACCACTTTCCATGTGAGATATTTTAACTTCACATATTTAAGTGGTTCAAACCAATGTGACTTTTGGAACCCAAAAACTACATTTAGATCCGAAGGTGCCACTGGAGGCACAAAAGGAGGCTGTATATACAGTACCCCTTTCACAAACGTCTGAACTGCAGGGACTGAAGCTAGTTCTTTTTGGAAGAAAATTGACAGGGCCGAAATTTGAACCTTAATGGACCCCCATTTCAGGCCCATAGACACTCCTGTTTGCAGGAAATGTAGGAATCGAAAAAAATATACTGGCGCCGGCTGAATCTCCAAAATGAAAGAACGGAAACAATGGTATCAATTAAAAAATAAAATAAAACATTTATTAAATAATATGAATGATGGGGAATAAGTAAAAATAGCTGATGTAATATCAAGAGGGTAATTAAAATTATTCAATTGAGAGTCACTCAGTTTATCCTATGACCACTTGTATTTTCATTAGGCAGTAAATACTGGTATTCTGGCTAGAACTCAGTCCTCCAAGGTATCCTCATATAATTTCAGATATGGATATTACCATGGTCTCAGATGAAGGTCCCCTTGGTTCTCAATAGCAAATCGAGGTCCAATAGCAGCAGGGGAATAGTAGAGACTTCAGATGGAAAATGATGATATGGATCCTGGAGGGTTTAAAGTCCAAATTTTGCCAGATAATTCCAGATGGTGGTTTGAAGTGCCCGTGGTCAAAAAAGGATATAGCTTTGTAGCTCAACGCGTTTCGCTGGACTAGGTCACCGCCAGCTTCCTCAGGAGCATCATGCTCCTGAGGAAGCTGGCGGTGACCTAGTCCAGCGAAACGCGTTGAGCTACAAAGCTATATCCTTTTTTGACCACGGGCACTTCAAACCACCATCTGGAATTATCTGGCAAAATTTGGACTTTAAACCCTCCAGGATCCATATCATCATTTTCCATCTGAAGTCTCTACTATTCCCCTGCTGCTATTGGACCTCGATTTGCTATTGAGAACCAAGGGGACCTTCATCTGAGACCATGGTAATATCCATATCTGAAATTATATGAGGATACCTTGGAGGACTGAGTTCTAGCCAGAATACCAGTATTTACTGCCTAATGAAAATACAAGTGGTCATAGGATAAACTGAGTGACTCTCAATTGAATAATTTTAATTACCCTCTTGATATTATATCAGCTATTTTTACTTATTCCCCATCATTCATATTATTTAATAAATGTTTTATTTTATTTTTTAATTGATACCATTGTTTCCGTTCTTTCATTTTGGAGATTCAGCCGGCGCCAGTATATTTTTTTCTGTTTTGCATCTACTTTCTAGGGACTAACCATCCCTATACCGGCTGCCGCTGACAGCGCACTCACTCAATTGTCTTTTAATGTAGGAATCGACCTAGTTGAAAATTCCTCCGTCGGGGCCTTACTGGCCTCGCACCACGCAACATATTTTCGCCAAATGCGGTGATAATGTTTTGCGGTTATATCTTTCCTGGCTTTGATCAGGATAGGGATGACTTCATCCGGAATGCCTTTTTCCTTCAGGATCCGGCGTTCAACCGCCCTGCCGTTAAACGCAGCCGCGGTAAGTCTTGGAACAGACAGGGTCCTTGCTGGAGCAGGTCCCTTCTTAGAGGTAGAGGCCACGGATCCTCCGTGAGCATCTCTTGAAGTTCCGGTTACCAAGTCCTTCTTGGCCAATCCGGAGCCACGAATATAGTGCTTACTCCTCTCCATCTTATAATTCTCAGTACCTTGGTTATGAGAGGCAGAGGAGGGAACACATACACTGACTGGTACACCCACTGTGTTACCAGAGCGTCTACAGCTATTGCCTGAGGGTCCCTTGAACTGGCGCAATACTTGTCGAGTTTTATAAACATGTGGAAGACTTCTGGGTGAAGTCCCCACTCTCCCGGGTGGAAGTCGTGTCTGCTGAGGAAGTCTGCTTCCCAGTTGTCCACTCCCGGAATGAACACTGCTGACAGTGCTATCACATGATTTTCCGCCCAGCGAAGAATCCTTGCAGCTTCTGCCATTGCCCTTCTGCTTCTTGTGTCACCCTGTCTGTTTACGTGGGTGACTGCCGTGATGTTGTCCGAATGGATCAACTCCGGGTGACCTTGAAGCAGAGGTCTTGCTGAGCTTAGAGCATTGTAAATGGCCCTTAGCTTCAGGATATTTATGTGAAGTGATGTCTCCAGGCTTGACCATAAGCTCTGGAAATTCCTTCCCTGTGTGACTGCTCCCCAGCCTCGCAGGCTGGCATCCGTGGTCACCAGGACCTAGTCCTGAATGTGCGGCCCTCTAGAAGATGAGCACTCTGCAACCACCACAGGAGAAACACCCTTGTGCTAGGTGACAGGGTTATCCGCTGATGCATCTGAAGATGCGACCCAGACCATTTGTCCAGCAGGTCCCACTGGAAAGTTCTTGCGTGGAATCTGCCGCATGGGATTGCTTCATAGGAAGCCACCATTTTTTTTAGAACCATCTCATTGATGTACTGAGACTTGGCTCGGTTATAGGAGGTTCCCGACTAGCTCGAATAGCTCCCTGACTTTCTCCTCCGGGAGAAACACCTTTTTCTGAACTGTGTCCAGGATCATCCCTAAGAACAGAAGACGAGTCGTCGGAATCTTTTAGCTGCGATTTTGGAATATTGAGAATCCAATCGTGCTGCCGCAACACTACCTGAGATAGTGCTACACCGACCTCCAACTGTTCCCTGGATCTTACCCTTTTCAGGGAATCGTCCAAGTAAGGGATAACTAAAATTCCCTTCCTTTGAAGGAGTATCATCATTTCGGCCATTACCTTGGTAAAGACCCGGGGTGCCGTGGACCATCCATCTATACGGCAGCGTCTGAAACGGATAGTGACAGTTCTGTACCATAAACCTGAGGTACCCTTGGTAAGAAGGGTAAATTGGGACATGAAGGTAAGCATCCTTGATGTACCGAGACATCATGTAGTCCTCTTCTTCCAGGTTCGCAATCACTGCTCTGAGTGACTCAATCTTGAATTTGAACCTCTGTATGTAAGTGTTCAAAGATTTTAGATTTAGAATCGGTCTCACCGAGCCGTCCGGCTTCGGTACCACAACAGTGTGGAATAATACCCCGTTCCCTGTTGCAGGAGGGGTACCTTGATTATCACCTGCTGGGAATACAGCTTGTGAATGGCTTCCAAAACTGCCTCCCTGTCAGAAGGAGACATCGGTAAAGCCGACTTTAGGAAACGGCGAGGGGGAGACGTCTCGAATTCCAATTTGTACCCCTGAGATATCACCTGAAGGATCCAGGGGTCTACTTGCGAGTGAGCCCACTGCGCGCTGAAATTCATTGAGACGGGCCCCCACCGTGCCTGATTCTGCTTGTAAAGCCCCAGCGTCATACTGAGGGCTTGGCAGAGGCGGGAGAGGGTTTCTGTTCCTGGGAACTGGCTGATTTCTGCAGCCTTTTTCCTCTCCCTCTCTCACGGGGCAGAAATGAGGAACCTTTTGCCCGCTTGCCCACGAAAAGACTGCGCCTGATAATACGGCGTCTTCTCATGTTGAGAGGCGACCTGGGGTACAAACGTGGATTTCCCAGCTGTTGCTGTGGCCACCAGGTCTGAAAGACCGACCCCAAATAGCTCCTCCCCTTAATAAGGCAATACTTCCAAATGCCGTTTGGAATCCGCATCACCTGACCACTGTCGTGTCCATAACCCTCTACTGGTAGAAATGGACAACGCACTTAGACTTGATGCCAGTCGGCAAATATTCCGCTGTGCATCACGCATATATAGAAATGCATCTTTTAAATGCTCTATAGGCAATAATACACTGTCCCTATCTAGGGTATCAATATTTTCAGTCAGGGAATCCGACTACGCCAACCCAGCACTGCACATCCAGGCTGAGGCTATTGCTGGTCGCAGTATAACACCAGTATGTGTGTAAATACCTTTAAGGATGCCCTCCTGCTTTCTATCAGCAGGATCCTTAAGGGCGGCCATCTCAGGAGAGGGTAGAGCCCTTGTTCTTACAAGCGTGTGAGCGCTTTATCCACCCTAGGGGGTGTTTCCCAACGCACCCTAACCTCTGGCGGGAAAGGATATAATGCCAATAACATTTTAGAAATTATCAGTTGTTATCGGGGGAAAACCACGCATCATCACACACCTCATTTAATTTCTCAGATTCAGGAAAACTACAGGTAGTTTTTCCTCACCGAACATAATACCCCTTTTTGGTGGTACTTGTATTATCAGAAATGTGTAAAACATTTTTCATTGCCTCAATCATGTAACGTGTGGCCCTACTGGAAGTCACATTTGTCTCTTCACCGTCGACATTGGAGTCAGTATCCGTGTCGGCGTCTATATCTGCCATCTGAGGTAACGGGCGCTTTAGAGCCCCTGACGGCCTATGAGACGTCTGGACAGGCACAAGCTGAGTAGCCGGCTGTCTCATGTCAACCACTGTCTTTTATACAGAGCTGACACTGTTACGTAATTCCTTCCAACAGTTCATCCACTCAGGTGTCGACCCCCTAGGGGGTGACATCACTATTACAGGCAATCTGCTCCGTCTCCACATAATTTTTCTCCTCATACATGTCGACACAAACGTACCGACATACAGCACACACACAGGGAATGCTCTGATAGAGGACAGGACCCCACTAGCCCTTTGGGGAGACAGAGGGAGAGTTTGCCAGCACACACCAGAGCGCTATATATATATATATACAGGGATAACCTTATATAAGTGTTATTCCCCTTATAGCTGCTGTATCTTTAATACTGCGCGTAATTAGTGCCCCCCTTCTCTTTTTTAACCCTTTCTGTAGTGTAGTGACTGCAGGGGAGAGCCAGGGAGCTTCCCTCCAACGGAGCCGTGAGGTAAAATGGCGCCAGTGTGCTGAGGAGATAGGCTCCGCCCCCTTATCGGCGGCCTTATCGCCCGTTTTTCTATGTATTCTGGCAGGGGTTAAATTCATCCATATAGCCCAGGAGCTATATGTGATGCATTTTTTGCCATCCAAGGTGTTTTTATTGCGTCTCAGGGCGCCCCCCCCCAGCGCCCTGCACCCTCAGTGACCGGAGTGTGAAGTGTGCTGAGAGCAATGGCGCACAGCTGCAGTGCTGTGCGCTACCTTGTTGAAGACTGGACGTCTTCTGCCGCCGATTTTCCGGACCTCTTCTGTCTTCTGGCTCTGTAAGGGGGCCGGCGGCGCGGCTCTGGGACCCATCCATGGCTGGGCCTGTGATCGTCCCTCTGGAGCTAATGTCCAGTAGCCTAAGAAGCCCAATCCACTCTGCACGCAGGTGAGTTCGCTTCTTCTCCCCTTAGTCCCTCGATGCAGTGAGCCTGTTGCCAGCAGGTCTCACTGAAAATAAAAAACCTAAAACTAAACTTTTCACTAAGCAGCTCAGGAGAGCCACCTAGTGTGCACCCTTCTCGTTCGGGCACAAAAATCTAACTAAGGCTTGGAGGAGGGTCATAGGGTGAGGAGCCAGTGCACACCAGGTAGTTCTAAAGCTTTACTTTTGTGCCCAGTCTCCTGCGGAGCCGCTATTCCCCATGGTCCTTACGGAGTCCCCAGCATCCACTTAGGACGTTAGAGAAAAGCCCGGTACCTGGAAAGCCAGGACTACAATTTCTTCGTTAAGGTGGAATTTAGACACCTTAGGAAGATACCCAGATCTAGTTCTGAGAACTGCTTTATGTGGATAAAAAAAAAAATCAGAAATGAGGAACGACATGACAATGCCCCTAAATCTGACCCTCTTGTAGCTGACGCCATGGCCAGTAGAAAGAGAACTTTAGCTGTCAAGCATTTAAGATCCACTTTATTAAGTGGTTCAAATGGGGCAACTTGAAGGGCCTTTAGTACTAAATTTAAGTCCCAAGGTACTGTAGGAGGAACAAAAGGAGGTTGAATGCGTAGCATTCCCTGGAAAAAAGTACGCACATCCTTTAAGTTAACAAATTTTCTTTTGGAACCATACAGTCAATGCTGACACTTGCACTGCCAAGGAAGCCACCTTCAAACCTTTATCCATTCCTGCCTGCAGGAATGCTAAGACCTTGGAAACTCTGAAAGACCTGGGGTCCATTTTCCATTCACTGCACCAATGAATATAGGTTTGCCATATTCAGTGATAAATGCGAGCTGAGGAAAGTTTCCTTGCTCGAATTACCTGTTGTGAGAATCCTCTTGACTTCAGGATAGAGGTTTCAAGAGCCACGCCATCAAAGACAGTCAATGCAGATGTCTGTGATAACAAGGACCTGGCATCAGTAGATCTGGACGTTGAGGGAGCAGGAGTGGAGCATCCATTGGTCTGCAGATCTGTGTACCAATGCCTTCTGGGCCAAGCCGGAACTATTAGTATCACGACACCCTTTCCTTGCTTTATCTTTCTCACCACCCTGGGTAATAGGGTGATTGGAGGAAATACATAAGCCAGATGAAAGACCCATCTCACAGACAGGGCATCCACAAAGACCGCTCTGGGATCCTATGTTCTTGACCCGTATGCGAGAAATTTGTTGTTCTGACGGGACGCCATGAGATCTCTCTGGCAACCCCCACTTGTCTATTAGAATCTGGAAGACCTCCGGGTGTAGAGCCAATTCACATGCCTGAAAGACGTGTCGACTGAGAAAATGCGCTTCCCAGTTTAGGACTCCCGGAACGTACAATGTGGGCAGGGCAGGATGATGTTCTGCCCACTTTAGTATGTGACTTACCTCCTTCATCGCTTTTCGGCTGCGAGTTCCTCCCTGATAGTTGAGGTATGCCACGGACGTCGCTTTGTCCGAGCGGATCTGACCTGGATTTCCCCGAAGAATGTCCTTTGCCTGAATCAGTGCCATGTATATGGCCCAAAGTTCCAATATATTTATTGGCAGGCAACCTTCTTTCTTGGTCCATTTCCCCTGGAAACACAAACTTCCTGACACTGCTCCCAAGCCCTGGAGACTGGCATCTGTTGTCAGAATTTCCCAATCTGACATCCAAAAGGGTCTCCCCTTGTCCAGATGGGAAGTCTGTAGCCACCAGGCTAAGGACCTTCTTACATCTATCTTAAGAACTATAGTCTGCGGTTTTATTGTCTGATGAGAACCATTCCATTTGGCAAGAATCAGATGCTGCAGAGGCCTCCAGTGAAACTGTGCAAACTCCATGTCGAATGTTGACACCATCAATCCCATCACACGCATTTCTGCGTGAATGGATACCTTTTGACTGTGTAGCAAGTCCTGAATATTTGACTGAACTTTGGATATCTTGTTCAGAGGTAAAATTACTCTCTGAAGACTTGAATCCAGTACAGCCCCTAAGTGAGTCATCCGCTGTGTTGGAACCAGAGACGATTTTGTCCAATTTATGAGCCACCTGTGCCTTTGCAGACATGTTATTGTCTATTGAAGATGACATAGGAGCAATTCCTGCGACTGTGTCAGGATTAAAAGATCATCGAGGTATGGAAAAATTCTTATCCCCTGCTGGCGGAGATAAGCTGCCATTACCACCATAATCTTGGTAAATACTCTGGGGGCTGTGGCTAAACCAAAAGGTAGGGCCTGGAACTAAAAAATGCTGTTGGAGGATAGCGAACCTGAGATAGCACTGATGGGACAGTGCTATAGGAACATGCAGTCAAGAATCCTGTATATCCAGGGATACCATATAAGCCCCTGGCTCCATGGCCAAAATGATGGAATGTAAGTCTCCATATGAAACCGAGGTACCCAAATGTACTTGTTCAGCACTTTGAGATTAAGAATGGGCCAGAATGACCCATTTGTTTTCTGAACTAGAAACAGGTTGGAGTAAAAACCCTGTCCTCGTTGTGCAAGAGGAACTGGAATTACTACTCCTGACTGAAGCAATTTCTGAATTGCCTCTTGCAAAGCCCTGGCCTTTGTCTCTACCCAAGATGGGCTGGCACAAAAAAAAACCTTTGAGGAGGGTGTTTCTTGAAAGCAAAAGCATAACCTAGAGATACCGTTTCCTGCACCCAGGCATCTGTCGTAGACTGTTGCCAGATCTGTGCAAACTGAAGTCGGCCCCTCACCCTGGGATCCCCCAGGTGGAGGCCCGCACCATAAGGCTGATGGCTTATCTGTTTTACCAACCAGTCCTCTGGTAGCCCAATGCTTTTTAGTCTTACCAGACTTGTTCTATTTTACCAACCAGTCCTCTGGTAGCCCAATGCTTTTTAGTCTTACCAGAGGTTCTATTTTACCAACCAGTCCTCTGGTAGCCCAATGCTTTTTAGTCTTACCAGACTTGTTCTATTGGGACTGCATGCCATCACTTTTTCCTTTAGCTTTTCCTTGAGACTGAAAGGGCCGAAAAGCCGGAACAGGTCTGAAATTGTATGTGGAAGGAAACTTTACCTTCTTGGAGTCTGCTTCTGACTCCAAAATATCTGTCAATTCTTTACCAAAAAGAATATCTCCAGAAAAGGGCAAATATTCCAAAACCTTCTTAGATTCTGAATCAGCTTTCCACGTACGTAGCCAAACTGCTCTGCGAGCAGCTATTGTTGAAGCTGATGCCCTGGAGGCAATAGTACCCATATCCAATGTTGCTTCTTCCAAGAACATTGCAGCCTGTTTTAGATGTGCTATTTGGGATTTTTGCTCTCTAGATGCTATTGAAAAATCCCCCTCCAATGCATCAGCCCAGGCAGCCACTGCCTTTGCCATCCAAGCTGAAGCCATGGCTGGCCTTATAACTGCCCCAGTCAAGAAAAAAAATGTTTAAAAAAAAAAAAAAACAACATCCACTCTATCCGTGACATCAGTTAATGATGTTGAAAGCAAAGGTAATGTAGATTTTCGCACTAATCGAATCACATGCGTATCTATTTTAGGAGTCACCTCCCTTTTTAAACAATCCCCAGCTGGAAGAGGATAACTGGAATTAATTTTTTTTAGGAATTCTAAACTTCTTATTGGGCGTAGCCCAAGCTTCTTCCATGATTTCCGTCAGCTGATCTGACCCTAGAAACTCAAGTCTTAACTGTATTGGGACGTTTAAACACAGGTGCCTTGGTTTTTAACACAGGCTCTGCTGAATCCTCTAAGGGTAGAATGGCTTGCATAGCTTTAATTAACTCAGCTATATCCACTGAGCTGAGAACTTTCTCCTCCTCTTCGTATGCCAAAGTAGAATTTATTGAGCTTTCATCCTCCAATGAATCCTCATCTGAAACATGTGTAACCTGTGAGGATGAAGATTTACTTACCACTGGCTTATCACAGCCTGTTTCTTTTGAAAGGCTGCTGCTGGAAGTGATAAACCGCAGGTGGGAAGCTGCATGTAAGGGTTAATTGTCTAACCTATCCCTGGTACAGGAGTTGGAGGAATTATCCGTTCAGATATACTGGATAATGTCTGTGCAAACATAGCCCAAGGTGGATCAACCTGCACCTAAATCTGCCTTGTATTTTTCAAAAGACCCTGGTGAAAGCTAAAACAATTTGCACACAAACCATCCTGAACCAGATCCTGAGAGGTTAACACAGCTTTGCAAGACAAGATATGAGTGTTGATGTTGCGGTGAGTGTATCTTCCTCACCTTTGCCATGCTTAGACATGATAAATCAACACTTACACAATGTACTACATAATTTGTGACTGTAATTACTTTAAGCTTTTTAAAGTGACCGACAATACGACCCTACCCATGCACCAGCACTGAGGATCGGTATAGAAAAAAACCTGACAGAATATATATAGTAAAGTCAGCAATCACACTAGCAGTCAGTCACATGTTATACATTAGTATAATAAGCAATATGAGCACATCAACTACATTTCAAGTATGTAGGAGAACATATTACTGAATCATGTTTAAACAGATCTACCATATTCAGACCCATAGCGAAAGAAACAGTAATAATATACAGACTCATATGCAATAGGCACTTATTTAAACTATTCATACTCAAAAAGGTAGATAGAGACTTAGTGCTGTATTACCCATACGCAGTAGAGTGAGATACAGGGAGACTCACCTCACTTCCAGGACCGATCAATACGTTAGCGAACGCTGAGTGGATCTAGACGCTACTAGTGTATACTGCCGCTCCATGAACCTATAGTGAACACAGACGCTCGATGAACACAGACGCACCCGTCACACAGCCGCCTATGCTGCAACTGGGTCCCCTTTGTGTACAGCGTCTGAGACGGAAGCGGGAAACAGTTCATGGCAGGAGACTCGGAGGAAACTGGTCATGAACCAAGGGGAGGGGCGACCAGGAGAGCGTCTGACTCCCAACTGCTGACATCAACCCTAGGGATTGCGGCCTCATACTATTCCTGGAGCCTCTGATCCCTAAGGCCTAGCGCTGGTGCACCCGAGGTGGTAGCCGCGTCAGCGAATGTTTGGTAGTCTCCTCCCAAAACAGTGCGGCTGTGTCCGTATACCCCTTCTAAGCGGAATCTATGTCTTACCTTCTCCCCATGCTCTGGCCACATCATGGTAACGTCTGCTGGACCTGATAGTATATCAGACACAGACGCCTGCCGAAACAGCATTGTACTTGTGGGTAAGCGTTGTTGCGACCCGGAGGAGAGTTGTTGGAGCGACTTTAAGGTACGTATAAGACGCTTTTTAGAGAGATCACTCAAGAAAAAATAGTAAGACTATAAAAATAAAATAAGAAAGCTTAGGGCTGCTAAAAACCAGCAGCCCTCTGACCATGGTCCGGCTCCTGCTGCACCAAACAAAAAACTGATATGCCTGAGCCACTAGGCGGGGCTATATAGACATGCCCATTGCATGCTGGGAGGCAGAAAAGCTCTGACCAATTGGTGAAAATCCGCTGTCGCTTCATCATATCCCAATGTTATCCTGTGGATAACCTGTGGACCCTGCCGGAGAAATATATTTAGTCAAAGAATCTTTTAAAAACTTTAAAAAGCAAACAAAAAAGCATGACACACTCAACAAGTAATGCTTATGCTAGACATAGGACTAGGTGGGACAAAAAAAAATTCTGAAATGTTCGGAAATGCCAATGTTGAGAATAGTAAGGGTGGAAGAAAAAGTGACAACATTATAGCAAACAAAATTCAAGTTTATCTAGAAGAAAGCATATAGGTGTGGGAGAATCAGGAGGAAAGCAATGTCTGGCTTTGGGTCACACTCACCAGTGGTGCTGGTAGTTCAGTAGCATACTTTTCTTCAAGAATTCCAGAATCTGCTTACTTGGTGCTTGGTTAGTATCGTACGTTTTGGTACACACTTCCACACATTTTTTATTTTCTTTAAATTTAAACTGCAAAATAAACAAAATGTATTACAGTTGTTAAAGATTATGTAATAGTGCAGATTCTTACTTTGCAGCATTTTTTCCCACACCTGCCTAAAACTTTTGCACAGTACTGTACATTTACTAACAGATTATATATTTACTAACAGATTGTTTGTTTATATTCATTTTTAAATGTTAGTGAATGTATGTTCTAGCCCTAGAAACACAATATTGGGCCCGATTCAGACCTGATCGCGGCTGTGCATTTTCGCGCAGCGGGCGATAATAGAACTACTGTGTATGCATCACAACGGACAGCAGGAACAGGATGGTGCAAAAATTATCATCGCATGGGCGTTCGCAAGGTGATTGACAGGAAGAGGAAGTTTGTGGATGGTAACTGGCCCTTTTCCGGGAGTGTCAAGAAGAACACAAGCGTTCCCAAGTGTTTTCAGTGAGGTTGTCAGACGTCAGCTCCAGCCCCAATCAGCCTGATTTCTTCGCACTGGAGGAGTAAGTACTGAGCTATGCACAGACTGCACAGAATGGGAAAAACATTCGATGCTGAGTGTGATGTGAATGGTTTTGCAGCTGTCCGCTGATTGAGGGGAATTTTTGCACAGCATACACATGCAATCACACAATTGCAAGGGATGAATTTTCACTCCCCCTGGGCGGCGACTATCTGATCGCAGGACAGTGTAATTTGCAGCACAACAATCAGGTGTGAATTAGGCCCTCTGATTTAAATTGATTTCCATCTATTTGAAATTGATAAAATTCAATGAAATATTAACCTTTAATAAATGTGCTCCTATAGAGGAGATGAAGAGGAAAGAAAAAGAAAAAAAGTGTCCTATGGTAAGTAAACTACACTGCTCAAACAAATAAAGGGAACACTTAAACAACACATCCTAGATCTGATTGAATGAAATATTCTTATTAAATACTTTGTTCTTTACATAGTTGAATGTGCGGACAACAAAATCACACAAAAATAATCAATGGAAAGCAAATTTATTAACCCATGGAGGTCTGGAATTGGAGTCACCCTCAAAATTAAAGTGGAAAAACACACTACAGGCTGATCCAACTTTGATGTAATGTCCTTAAAACAAGTCAAAATGAGGCTCAGTAGTGTGTGTGGCCTCCACGTGCCTGTATGACCTCCCTACAATGCCTGGGCATGCTCCTGATGAGGTGGCGGATGGTCTCCTGAGGGATCTCCTCCCAGACCTGGACTAAAGCATCCACCAACTCCTGGACAGTCTGTGGTACAACGTAGCGTTGGTGGATGGAGCGAGACATGATGTCCCAGGTGTGCTCAATTGGATTCAGGTCTGGGGAATGGGCGGGCCAGTCCATTGCATCAATGCCTTCGTCTTGCAGGAACTGCTGACACACTCCAGCCACATGAGGTCTAGCATTGTCTTGCATTAGGAGGAACCCAGGGCCAACCGACCAGCATATGGTCTCACAAGCGGTCTGAGGATCTCATCTCGGTACCTAATGGCAGTCAGGCTACCTCTGGCGAGCACATGGAGGGCTGTGCGGCCCCCCAAAGAAATGCCACCCCACACCATTACTGACCCACTGCCAAACCGGTCATGCAGGAGGATGTTGCAAGCAGCAGAACGTTCTCCTTGGCGTCTCCAGACTCTGTCACGTCTGTCACATGTGCTCAGTGAGAACCTGCTTTCATCTGTGAAGAGCACAGGGCGCCAGTGGCGAATTTGCCAATCTTGGTGTTCTCTGGCAAATGCCAAACGTCCTGCACGGTGTTGGGCTGTAAGCACAACCCCCACCTGTGGACGTCGAGCCCTCATACCACCCTCATGGAGTCTGTTTCTGTTTGAGTAGACACATGCACATTTGTGGCTTGCTGGAGGTCATTTTGCAGGGCTCTGGCAGTGCTCCTCCTGTTCCTCCTTGCACAAAGGCGGAGGTAGCGGTCCTGCTGCTGGGTTGTTGCCCTCCTATGGCCTCCTACACGTCTCCTGATGTACTGGCCTGTCTCCTGGTAGCGCCTCCATGCTCTGGACACTACGCTATCAGACACAGCAAACCTTCTTGCCACAGCTCGCATTGATGTGCCATCCTGGATGAGCTGCACTACCTGAGCCACTTGTGTGGGTTGTAGACTCCGTCTCATGCTACCACTAGAGTGAAAGCACCGCCAGCTTCCAAAAGTGACCAAAACATCAGCCAGAAAGCATAGGAGCTGAGAAGTGGTCTGTGGTCACCACCTGCAGAACAACTCCTTTATTGGGGGTGTCTTGCTAATTGCCTATATTTTCCACCTGTTGTCTATTCCATTTGCACAACAGCATGTGAAATTAATTTGTCAATCAGTGTTGCTTCCTAAGTGGACAGTTTGATTTCACAGAAGTGTGATTGACTTGGAGTTATTGTGTTGTTTAAGTGTTCCCTTTATTTTTTTGAGCAGTGTACAATGGTTAAAGAGAACGGAGGTGGAAAGGCACATTTGTTGATTTATTTATCTATCAACAGTTTCTTATATAGCGCAGCAAATTCCATTGCGCATTACAATGGGAAACAACAGTGATAAAACAAAACTGGGTAATAACAGTCAGAGGTAGGAATGTAAAGAATTGTTGGGAATGTGTGCTTTTATTTTTAGATCTTTAAAATTGTGTCACATATGTGGAGGTCTTCAGTGTGGCACAGCAGAAAACAAATTTGAGAACCACTGCCCTATTGCAGATAGATAAATTACTACAGTCAGGTATAATATGCACTAATAACTCATACATCTTGTTAAATCTTTTTACACTAAACCAGCCAGGGGACACCATTATTATTACTGACAAACAATGCTAGCTTCCACACAGGAAAGAAGAAGAAAAGAATACAAATGGGAACATATACCAGATCAGATAAACCACAGCAAAACATAAGTCCCAGGAGTGACATTTCAGGTGGGTAAGTCATGATCTTCCTTGAATCAAGTACCATCATCTTTGCCATCAGAGAAGAGGATTTAACAGTAAGCTAACTAAAACAATACTTTTTACAGATGCAACAAACATGTTCGCTTAGCTAATAAATGTAACTGACATTGAAGGTGTTAGGCACACACAAGGAGAGTTAAGTCACCCAAAGATTACTTTTATTTACTTATACCCTGGCACAACACCTTACATGTACAGTAATGGTGGTATAAACCAGAATAACTTACCAAGTTAATGACATAATGGGGGTCATTCAGAGTTGTTCGCTCGCTAGCAGTTTTTAGCAGCCGTGCAAACGCTATGCCGCCTCCCACTGGGAGTGTATTTTAGCTTAGCAGAAGTGCGAACGAAAGGATCGCAGAGCGGCTACAAAATAATTTTGTGCAGTTTCAGAGTAGCTTCAGACCTACTCACTGCTTGCGATGCCTTCAGACTGTTTAGTTCCTGTTTTGACGTCACGAACATGCCCTGCGTTCGCCCAGCCACGCCTGCGTTTTTCCTGGCACGCCTGCGTTTTTACGAACACTCCCTGAAAACGGTCAGTTGACACCCAGAAACGCCCACTGCATGTCAATCACTCTGCGGTCAGCAGTGCGACTGAAAAGCTTCGTTAGACCATGTGTAAAACTACAATCGCCCGTTGTGAAAGTACGTCGCGCGTGGGCACTGGGCTTCATTCGCATGCGCAGAAGTGCCGTTTTTTTGCCTCATCGCTGCACAGCGAACAATTGCAGCTAGCGAACAACTCGGAATGACCACCAATATACTAAGCTCCTAGCCTGCCATATAACTCTGGTGTGCAATTAGAAACTGCTGTCCTGCCATTTAAATAACCCAGAGAACTGGCACTTAGCATTCAATGATTACAGTTCTAGCAACATGCTCATCAGCACAAGGAAGTTTGTATAATATCAGGGCACCGCGTAAAATGAATACCCAACATGCAGAAGTGAATCATTTACAGCCCTGATGGCAGCTGTGGGCAGTGTAATTTGAACATATTGCTGCTCTGCATGTCTCTTCATCTGTGGTGTACGTATGATCTCCTATTCTCCTGCACCTATCGTGGTTGACTGCACAGTACTGAGCTGGGTACACACATAAAAGACAAATAGGCTGATTGGCCGATGCAGCAACAGAGCGGTCGATTAGGTGAGCTATACACAATTACTAATTGGCCAATCAATATATCGGGCCAGTCACCACAACTGGGCAAGCATTTAAATTTGCCAACCCTCTTGGTATTGTCAGTCCCTACAACCAGTGCATGGGCGGGCAGAGTGTCACCCATACATTCAGCAACAGCTGTGCTGCAGGGCCAATTTGATGTCAGTGAACTATGGGGGTCATTCAGACCCGTTCGCATGCTGTGGTTCATCGCAGCGGTGCAAACTGGTCGGAACTGCGTATGCGCGGCGGCCGCATTGCGCAGGCGCGTCGTGCAGCAACGCCGCATATGAAGAAAGTGGTCGCAGCGGCGACCGCAAGAAGATTGACAGGAGGAAGGCGTTCCGAGGCGTCAACTCACCGTTTTCCGGGCGTGGAGATCCGAACGCAGGCGTGTCCAAGCGTTTGGAGGGCGGATGTCTAACGTCAATTCCGGGACCTTCATTGCTGGATCCATCGCACAGGGTAAGTAACTGCAGGGCTAGTCTTGTTTTACACAAAACTTTTTAAGCATAGCAGGGCTGCACAAGCGATTGCAGCCTTGCTATGCTAAAATACACTCCTCCATAGGCGGCGTCTAGTTGATCGCACGAGCAGCAAAAAGCTACGTGCGATCAACTCGGAATGACCCCCTACGTCGTTCACTTACTTATACATTACACAAGTATTAAGTTATATAAGCACCCTTACATTGTCCTATATGCGACTGCTTTGGGCTTTCCACTTCTCTTTTATATTTATATCTTTATTTGTTATTTTGTAAACACAATGTATGCCTTTAGAAACGCACAATGGACTGTTTGCTGTATATTATTTTCCAGTGTGAATGATGGTTGTAATGTCTGACCCAAACGCAGCACGGACAGTGTAATGGGTAGAATTACTGCCTCACAGGACAGAGGTCATGGGTTTAATTCCCACCATAGCATTAACTGTGTGAAGTTTGTATATTTTCCACGTACTTACGTGGGTTTCCTCACACAATCCACAAATATACTGGTAGGTTAATTGGCTTCAAACTAAAATGAACCTGTATGTGTGTGTGGTAAGCTCAACTGGGGCATGGACTGATCTGAAAAGCCAAATATTCTGTGTAAAGTGCTGCGGAACATGTGCGCGCTAGATTAATAACTGGTAAAAAAAAGAATAAATAAATATGCCTTGCTAGTATGTAAACAGTGTTTTTGCTTCAATAAAAAAACAAAACAAAAAAAAACAAAAAACACACAACAGGATTTTGTTACTTACCGGTAAATCCATTTCTCCGATTCCAGAGGGGACACTGGAAGGCTTTAAGACCGTGGGGTACAGATGGTGATATCTGGGAGCCGGGCACTTTAAGAATTTAAAGATGTGACTGGCTCCTCCCCCTCTATGCCCCTTCCCCTAGACCAGTTAGAGAAACTGAGCCAGAGGAGACGGAAGAGCACACGACAGAGGAGGTGAAATAAGAACAGAAAATTGTAAACGAAGTACACAAGAAAAACATTAGCAAAAACCAACAGTCACAACTAATAACAAACATCACACACTATAGCAGGAAAGACTTAGCACTAGGTGGGCGTCCAGCGTCCCCTGTGGAATCGGAGAAATGGACTTACCGGTAAGTTCCAAAATCCTGTTTTCTCCTTCATCCACTAGGGGACACTGGAAGGCTTTAAGACCGTGGGGACATCCCAGAGCTCCCTTGTCGGGTGGGAGAGTGCTGAGACCACTGCAAAACCGCTCGGCCAAACTGAGATACAGAGCCAGCAAAGGTATCAAAACGGTAAAATGTAACAAAAGTATACCGACCTGACCAAGTGGCTGTCCTACACATCTGAGTCAAAGAGACTCCCCTGGCAGCAGCCCAGGAGCTCCCCACAGACCTCGTAGAATGGGCAGAAATATCAGGTGGAGGTTGGAGAGACGACGCCACATATGCCTGCCTAATGGCCAAAAGAATTAATCGCGTTAGAGTCCGTTTTGAAGCAGGCCACCCTGGACGAGTAGCATCATACAGCACAAACAAGGAATCTGTCTTACGGATAGAGGCGGTCCTATCCACATAGATTCAAAGAGCCCTGACAACATCCAGGGATCTTGTCGAAGGGGAATCAACTGTAAGTACCGGAACCACAATCGGTTGAGTAACATGAAAAGCGGAAAAAACACCTTCAGTAAAAATAAGATTTTACTCACCGGTAAATCTATTTATCGTAGTCCGTAGTGGATGCTGGGGACTCCATAAGGACCATGGGGATTAGCGGCTCCGCAGGAGACTGGGCACAACTAAAGAAAGCTTTAGGACTACCTGGTGTGCACTGGCTCCTCCCACTAAGACCCTCCTCCAGACCTCAGTTAGGATACTGTGCCCGGAAGAGCTGACACAATAAGGAAGGATTTTGAATCCCGGGTAAGACTCATACCAGCCACACCAATCACACCGTATAACTCGTGATACTATACCCAGTTAACAGTATGATAACAACTGAGCCTCTCAACAGATGGCTCAACAATAACCCTTTAGTTAGGCAATAACTATATACAAGTATTGCAGACAATCCGCACTTGGGATGGGCGCCCAGCATCCACTACGGACTACGAGAAATAGATTTACCGGTGAGTAAAATCTTATTTTCTCTAACGTCCTAAGTGGATGCTGGGGACTCCGTAAGGACCATGGGGATTATACCAAAGCTCCCAAACGGGCGGGAGAGTGCGGATGACTCTGCAGCACTGAATGAGCAAACTCTAGGTCCTCCTCAGCCAGGGTATCAAACTTGTAGACTCTTGCAAGAGTGTTTGAACCCGACCAAGTAACAGCTCGGCAAATTTGTAAAGCCGAGACCCCTCGGGCAGCCGCCCAAGAAGAGCCCACTTTCCTCGTGGAATGGGCTTTTACAGATTTAGGGTGCGGCAGTCCAGCCGCAGAATGTGCAAGTTGAATCGTGCTACAGATCCAGCGAGCAATAGTCTGCTTAGAAGCAGGAGCACCCAGCTTGTTGGGTGCATACAGGATAAATAGCAAGTCAGTCTTTCTGACTCCAGCCGTCCTGGAAACATATTTTTTAGGGCCCTGACTACGTCCAGAAAATTTGGAATTCTCCAAGTCCCAAGTAGCCGCAGGCACCACAATAGGTTGGTTCACATGAAAAACTGATACCACCTTAGGAAGGAATTGGGAACGAGTCCTCAATTCCGCCTTATCCATATAAAATACAGATAAGGGCTTTTGCATGACAAAGCCGCCAATTCTGATACACGCCTGGCCGACGCCAAGGCCCACAGCATGACCACTTTCCACGTGAGGTAAATGTAGCTCCACGGATTTAAGTGGCTCAACTCAATGCGACTTCAGGAAATCCAACACTACGTTGAGATCCCACGGTGCCACTGGATGCACAAACGGGGGCTGACTATGCAGCACTCCCTTAAGTCTGAACTTCAGGCAGTGAAGCCAGTTCTATTTTGGAAGAAAATCGATAGAGCCGAAATCTGGACCTTAATGGAACCCAATTTTAGGCCCATAGTCACCTCTGACTTGTAGGAAGTGCAGAAATCGACCTAGCTGAAATTCCTCCTTTTGGGGCCTTACTGGCCTCACAGCACGCAACATATTTCCGCCATATGCGGTGATAATGGTTTGCGTTCACTTCTTTCCTAGCTTTAAATAGCGTAGGAATGACTTCCTCCGGAATGCCCTTTTCCTTCAGGATCCGGCGTTCAACCGCCATGCCGTCAAACGCAGCCGCGGTACGTCTTGGAACAGACAGGCCCCCTGCTGCAGCAGGTCCTGTCTGAGCGGCAGAGGCCATGGGTCCTCTGAGATCATTTCTTGGAGTTCTGGGTACCAAGCTCTTCTTGGCCAACCCGGAACAATGAGTATAGTTCTTACTCCTCTCCTTCTTATTATTCTCATTACCCTGGGTATGAGAGGCAGAGAAGGGAACACATACACCGACTGGTACACCCACGGTGTTACCAGAGCGTCCACAGCTATCGCCTGAGGGTCCCTTGACCTGGCGCAATATCTTTGTAGCTTTTTGTTGAGGCGGGACGCCATCATGTCCACCTGTGGCCTTTCCCAACGGTGTACAATCATTTGGAAGACTTCTGGATGAAGTCCCCACTCTCCCGGGTGGAGGTCGTGTCTGCTGAGAAAGTTTGCTTCTCAGTTGTCCACTCCGGGAATGAACACTGCTGACAGTGCTAACACATGATTTTCCGCCCATCGGAGAATCCTTGTGGCTTCTGCCATCGCCATCTTGCTTCTTGTGCCGCCCTGTCGGTTTCCCTGAGCGACCGCCGTGATGTTGTCTGACTGGATCAGCACCAGCCGGTGTTGAAGCAGGGGTCTAGCCTGACTTAGGGCATTGTAAATGGCCCATAGTTCCAGAACATTTATGTGTAGGGAAGTCTCCTGACTTTTCCATAGGCCTTGGAAGTTTCTTCCCTGTGTGACTGCCCCCCAGCCTTGAAGGCTGGCATCCGTGGTCACCAGGACCCAGTCCTATATGCCGAATCTGCGGCCCCCTAGAAGATGAGCACTCTGCAGTCACCACCACAGCGACACCCTGGCCCTTGGAGACAGGGTTATCCGCCGATGCATCTGAAGATACGACCCGGACCACTTGTCCAACAGATCCCACTGGAAGATCCTTGCATGGGACCTGGCGAATGGAATTTCTTCGTAAGAAGCTACCATCTTTCCCAAGGCTCGCGTGCATTGATGCACCGACACCTGTATTTGTATTAGGAGGTCTCCGTCTAGAGACGCCAACTCCTTGGACTTCTCCTCCGGGAGAAACCCTTTTTATCCTGTTCTGTGTCCAGAACCATACCCAGGAACAGTAGAGGCGTCGTAGGAACCAGCTGCGACTTTGGAATATTCAGAATCCAGCCGTGCTGTTGTAGCACTTCCCGAGATAGTGCTACTCCGACGAACAACTGCTCCCTGGACCTCGCCTTTATAAGGAGATCGCCCAAGTACGGGATAAATACTTCGGCCATTACCTTAGTAAATACCCTCGGTGCCGGGGACAGACCAACGGCAACGTCTGGAATTGGTAATGACAATCCTGTACCACAATTTTGAGGTACACCTGGTGAAGAGGGTAAATAGGGACATGCAGGTAAGCATCCTTGATGTCCAGTGATACCCTGAAATTCTCCAGGCTTGCAATAATCGCCCTGAGCGATTCCATTTTGAACTTGAACCTTCGTATATAAGTGTTAAAGGATTTCAATTTTAGAATGGGTCTCACCGAACCGTCTGGTTTCGGTACCACAACATTTTGGAATAGTAACCCCGGCCTTGTTGAAGAAGGGGTACCTTGATTTCACCTGCTGGAAGTACAGCTTGTGAATTGCCGCCAGTACTACCTTTCTCCGAGGGCAGCAGGCAAGGCTGATGTGAGGTAACGGCGAGGGGGAGTCGCCTCGAACTCCAGCCTGTATCCCTGTGATACTACTTGCAGAACCTAGGGATCCACCTGTGGGCAAGCCCACTGGTCCCTGAAGTTCCCGAGACGCGCCCCCACCGCACCTGTCTCCACCTGTGGAGCCCCAGCGTCATGCGGTGGACTCAGAGGAAGCGAGGGAAGATTTTTGATCCTGGGAACTGGCTGCCTGGAGCAGCTTTTTCCTTCTTCCCTTGTCTCTGTGCAGACCCGCTTGCTTTTCTGAAGCCGAAAGGACTGTACCTGAAAATACGGTGCTTTCTTAGGCTTTTGTGAGGAAACCTGGAGGTAAAAATTTTTCTTCCCAGCTGTTGCTGTGGATACGAGGTCCCAGAGACCATCCCCAAACAATTCCTCACCCTTATAAGGCAGAATCTCCATGTGCCTTTTAAAGGCAGCATCACCTGTCCACTGCCGGGTTTCTAATACCCTCCTGGCAGAATGGACATTGCATTAATTCTGGATGCCAGCCGGTAAATATCCCTCTGTGCATACTTCCTATATAAGACGACGTCTTTAAAATGCTCTATGTTAGCAAAATATTATCCCTGTCTAGGGTATTAATATCATCTGACAGGGTATCAGACCACGCTGCAACAGCACTATTTTGCTGAGGCAATTGCAGGTCTCAGTATAGAACCTGAGTGTGTGTATATACAGACTTCAGGATAGCCTCCTGCTTTTTATCAGCAAGCTCCTTCAAGGTGGCCGTATCCTAAGACGGCAGTGCCACCTTTTTTAACAAACGTGTGAGACCTTATCCACCCTAGGGGATATCTCCCAGCGTGACCTATCCTCTGGCGGGAAAGGGTACGCCATCAGTAACTGTTTAGAAATTACCAGTTTCTTATCGGGGGAACCCACGCTTCTTTACACACTTCATTCATTCATCTGATGGGGGAACAAAACACTGGCTGCTTTTTCTCCCCAAAAATAAAACCCCTTTTATGTGGTACTTGGGTTCATGTCAGAAATGCGTAACACATTTTTCATTGCCGAGATCATGTAACGGATGTTCCTAGTGGATTGTGTATATGTCTCAACCTCGTCGACACTGGAGTCAGACTCCGTGTCGACATCTGTGTCTGCCATCTGAGGTAACGGGCGTTTTTTGAGCCCCCGATGGCCTTTGAGACGCCTGGGCAGGCGCGGGCTGAGAAGCCGGCTGTCCCACAGCTGCTACGTCATCCAGCCTTTTATGTAAGGAGTTGACATTGTCGGTTAATACCTTCCACTTATCCATCCACTCTGGTGTCGGCCCCACAGGGGGCGACATCCCATTTATCGGCCTCTGCTCCGCCTCCACGTAACCTTCCTCATCCAACATGTCGACACAGCCGTACCGACACACCGCACACACACAGGGAATGCTCTGACTGAGGACAGGACCCCACAAAGTCCTTTGGGGGGACAGAGAGAGAGTATGCCAGCACACACCAGAGCGCTACATAATGCAGGGATTAACACTATAACTGAGTGATTTTTCCCCCAATAGCTGCTTGTATACATATATTGCGCCTAAATTTAGTGCCCCCCCTCTCTTTTTAACCCTTTGAGCCTGAAAACTACAGGGGAGAGCCTGGGGAGCTGTCTTCCAGCTGCACTGTGAAGAAAAAATGGCGCCAGTGTGCTGAGGGAGATGGCCCCGCCCCTTTCTCTGCGGACTTTCTCCCGCTTTTTCTGGAATACTGGCAGGGGTAATTTTACATCTATATAGCCTCTAGGACTATATATGATGTAGATTTGCCAGCCAAGGTGTCATATTGCCCTCAGGGCACCCCCCCCAGCGTCCTGCACCCATCAGTGACCGGAGTGTGAGGTGTACATGAGGAGCAATGGCGCACAGCTGCAGTGCTGTGCGCTACCTTGGTGAAGACCGAAGTCTTCTGCCGCCGATTTTCCGGACCTCTTCTTGCTTCTGGCTCTGTAAGGGGGTCGGCGGCGCGGCTCCGGGAACGAAACCAAGGTCGGGTCCTGCGGTCGATCCCTCTGGAGCTAATGGTGTCCAGTAGCCTAAGAAGCCCAAACTACCACCTGTTAGGTAGGTTCGCTTCTTCTCCCCTTAGTCCCTCGCTGCAGTGAGTCTGTTGCCAGCAGATCTCACTGTAAAATAAAAAACCTAAATATACTTTCTTTCTAGGAGCTCAGGAGAGCCCCTAGTGTGCATCCAGCTCAGCCAGGCACAAGAATCTAACTGAGGTCTGGAGGAGGGTCTTAGTGGGAGGAGCCAGTGCACACCAGGTATTCCTAAAGCTTTCTTTAGTTGTGCCCAGTCTCCTGCGGAGCCGCTAATCCCCATGGTCCTTACGGAGTCCCCATCATCCACTTAGGACGTTAGAGAAAAGGACATTCAAGTACGCATTTCCGCTCTATCCGAATGAAACATAAGATATGGTGGTCGACATGAAAGAGCCCCCAACTCTGAGACTCGTCTGGCAGAGGCCAGTGCAACAACAAAACCATCTTCCAAGTCAGATATTTGAGATCCGTGGATTCCAACGGTTCGAAAACGGAGATTTGTAGAAAAGAGAACCAAGTTTAGGTCCCACGGTGCAGGAGGAGGAACATAAGGTGGTTTTAATCTGATGACCCCCTGAAAAAAAGTCTGCACATCCGGCAAGAAAGCCAGCTTCTTCTGGAAAAATATAGAAAGAGCTGAAACCTGTATCTTTAAAGAAACTAAATGTAGACCAGCTGAAAAACCTGCTTGAAGGAAAAGCAGTATTCTGAACAACTTGAAAAAAGTGGCGGAAACCTCACGAGACTCACGCCAAGTCACATAAGCCCTCCATATGAGATAGTAATGCTGAGAAGTAACGTCCTTCCTAGACTGTAGCATAGTAGTAATGACAGCTGCCAGAATACCCTTATCTTTTAGTATCGCCCTTTCAACAGCCAAGCCGTTAAATGTAGCCTCTCTGTCTCTACGAGATGCTGCCAGCTCCGCCAAGAGATTGGACATAACACCTGTTAACCGAGTTAACCACACGGGACCTGAATCCTGCTCTTGAGAAACAGGATCTGAAATGGGTATGTCCGCACAAGCTGAACAATACAGAGGCATTTCTGATTGTCCCTGTGTAAACTTTGAGTTGCATTTCTTACATGTGAAAAGCTTCAGTGAAGCCTTAGAGTATGCACTCTTTCCTGCCATACTGTGCACTGTATAACAAAAAGAATACATAGATGAAAGAAGGATATATTGAAAATATGTAGAAATAAAAAAAGATATATAGGGGGTAGGCAATTGGGAGGGAGGAACAGCCACACCTGCCTACTACAGCACCATTATCAGTAACTGCACAGGCACAGATTGTATTGAGTGCCTAATAACTCCTTTACTATGTCCCTCACTCACGCCTCCCAAGTCTCTGGACTCAGCGTCTCCTCTCTGTGTGTCCGCTGCCATGTAGAGAGAGAGAGAGAACGAACAGGAAACGCTGCAGGCTTGAAGCGCTCTGTGCCGCTGACTGAAGATGCACTGCCGCTGGTACCTGCTACATGGAGCTAAGCTCCGCCACTCCCACATGGCGCCTTATTTGACAGTGCTTTTTGCAGTATGTAAGGTGCACAGCATGGCGTCTATGCCGGGGACCTGTCTGTACCGCGTATGCTAACACCCGGCGCAGAGGGAGACTTTCTGCTGGGTCCATGCGACTACTTTGGTATCCGGCAGCCTCCTCTACTTTCTTAGCTTAATGGTCACCCAGTCGTCTGCTAATCAGGGTGTTGGGGTATACTTACCAGCTGCCATGCTAACCGGTATACCTAGCTCCGGGGACCCTATTGGTAACTGTGAAAAACAGTTCCGTCTGGCCACCCACAGGACTGAGGTCCATGTAGCCGGGAACCCTGGCTGCAGCCTTGCTAGCTATGACAGGATCCCCATGGTGCAGACAGGCAGGGGCAGTAAGCTGCCTGTCTGTCCTGACATGAAAGAATCCATTTGTTCTTCCAAAAAACAAACAAACAGAAAAAACGAAAAAACTCTGGAGAAGCCCAGAGAGACATCCGGCTCCCACGGCACATTTCTGAAAATGGTCTAAGGGATGGCATAGAGTGGGAGGAGCCAGTCACATCTTTAAATTGTTAAAGTGTCCGGCTCCCAGATACCACCATCTATACCCCAAGGTCTTAAAGCCTTGCAGTGTCCCCTAGTGGATGAAGGAGAAAGATGTAGCTAAGGCTACCTAATGTTATAGCACTGAATTCCTCTTGCTGCTGACAGTAACGGTATCTGAAGTAACCATACGTCACTGGCGGCAATTTTCAGATTGATGTATTTGGAGAATCAGCCAGCCAGTAAGCCTGCACTTAGAGGCTTAATTGCTCTCGTACTTTCATCTAAGAGCATTTTGCTGTGCTGATGTGCCAATACAGAGCAAGGGCTCTCAACTCACAAAGTATTTGCAGTCAATGCTGTTGTGGGTTCACCCTTCAAAATATATATATATATATATATATATATATATATATATATATATACACACACACACACATATTATATATATATATATATATATATATATATATACATATATATATATATATATACACATATACATATATATATATATATATACATATATATATATACATACACACACACACATATACATATTATATATATATATATATATATATATATATATATATATATATATACACACATACATACATACACACACACACACACACACACACACACACACATATATATTATTAGCATCATGTCCACTACAGGCAATGTAATATGATCAATTGATATACATGTACATATTAAATACTTTCAGATTTTAGAAATTGATTAGCGCTGGTGGATTATATTTTTTATTACATTGTATTTTGTTTACTTCAGCAATAATCAACCTTTTGTACGAGTAACATAGGGGTAATGGCAGGAGGTTAATGGTTCAGGAGGCACTGGCTAGTACCAGAGCCAGATTTACACACACAATAGATTACCCAAAGGGTACAGGTGGGTACTGTACACAGGTGCAGCAGTATACACTGCTAGAAATCTGATCAGAGATGTGCGGACGATGGGCAGCGCAGGCGTTGCCTCACCTGTCAGACTTTTTACTCCCGAGATCTGAATATAAAAATTCTTAGAATAATACAAAGAAGATATTTCTCATATACTTTACATAGTCAAAACTCTGGGGTATATGTTAGTATGACATTAAAGGCTCTGCCTCGCGTCAATCCTGTGAAGTGTGGATGCAGGTCAGGTTTGCAGACATAAAGAAGCCCCATCAGCCCTCCAACCTAGCTAGTATGGTAGCAGTGACAGCCACCACCTCTTCCTTTTCATTTCGGAGGATAACCCTTGGCCTCCTAGTCTCTTGTAATTTGCTGAAAACCAAATAATTTATCCATCAGCACCTGTGCAACACGTAGAAGGCCAACACTACCCAAACTGATCTGATGACCTATTAGATATAGGGAAAGCAGTGTCAAAGATCTACCCCATGCATCACAGCAGGACCTCCATCAACAGGCAAGAGAATACAGTGCCTTGATTACTGGTGTATCTGCATAAAATAGATTATCTGGATTTAGTGACATACAGATACTTTCTGACAGTGTCCCTGATGTCAGAAATGTGACATGACATGACGTTTTGCCAGTTTCTAGCAAATCCAAATAATGTTGTTGTTTTTTGTGTTTTTTTTAAATGTAATCATTACAGTTAATTAAATGAAAAAAAGAGGATTTTGGTACTTACCGATAAATCCATTTCTCTGAATCCTCTAGGGGACACTGGAACATCCATTTACATTAGGGGTGTGAAGCTTGTAACCGGAGGTGTGGCACAATCTAAAATTAGCATTGTGTGCACAGCCGGCTCCTCCCACTTCACATCCCTCCTCCCTCAGTTTGGAAAATTTGACTGAGAGAATAGGACATGATACCTGGCGAGAAACCGAACCGTACAACATACCAAACAGTACCCAAGAAACGGTTAACCGAAAAACGAATGCTGTTTCTACGAACTGTTTAAACAAGAACACAGCAGGCTGACAGCACCGAGGCGGGCGTCCAGTGTCCCCTAGAGGATTCAGAGAAATGGATTTATCGGTAAGTACCAAAATCCTCTTTTCTCTTTCATCCACTAGGGGACACTGGAACATCCATTTACATTAGGGGACGTCCCAAAGTTATCCCCAAGGGAGGGAGTGCTGTCGGTGGCCTGCAAACTAAACGTCGGAACTTAGCGTCTCCGGACGCAAAGTTATCAAACCTGTAATATTTTGTGAACATGTGGGCCAAAGACCACGTTGCCACTCTGCAAAGTTGAGTAGTGGAAGCACCTCTGGCATCCGTCCATGAGGCCCCCACTGATCGGGTGGTAGGAGCACCCGCCTGAACCGAAAACTGTGTGTTACAGGAAATATAAGCTTGCCGAACGGCAAGTCAAATCCGTCTAGACAAATACTGCATAGGTGCAGGCCAAAACTTCCTTGGCCCATCTAAAAACAAAACAAATGGTCCGACCTCGTATACCCCGAAAAGCTTGGACAACATCCAAAGACACGTTCCCATCTGCGAGACCCGACCATGCATGGCTGGTTTACGTGAACCCCCAAAACAAACTTAGGAAGGCAGTCTGTTCTTGTACGGATTTCCGTCCTATCCTCATACAAAATGAAAAAAGGGACGTATACCCGATAAAGGTTCTCAACTCAGAAACCCGTCTGGCTGAAACCTAGGCAAGCAATAATGTTATCTCCCAAGGGAGATATTTCATGTCTTCCTTGCAAATGGCTCAAAAGTTGGAGGTCTCAAAAATTCCAACTCCAAAATTTAGTCCCACGGTGCAGTGGGAGTACGAAAAGGGGGACGTATGTTCCGAACCCCCAGTAAAAAGGTTTGACCTCTGGCAAGGATGTTAACGGCCGTAGAAATAGGATGAAGAGAACCGAAACTTGAACCTTCAGAATGCTCAGTCTCAGTTCTACCTCTAGACTGGCCTGAAGGAAAAATTTGAAGTCTGGATAAGTGGAAGTTTGAATTCCACCCACGTTCTTGATACCAGCCCATATATCTCTTCCAATCTATGTAGTAGTGCATGATTGTGACCAGCTACCTAGCGACAAACATCGTAGAAATGGCCGTTCTTGGTATCTCTCTCCGGGTTTCAAGAGCCACGTCGTTAAACGCGACCTGTGTAGGACTGGGTGTTGGAACGGTCCCTGACATAACAGGTCCTCCCTCCGAGGCAACCGCCAAGGATCTTCCGCTAGCAACCCTTGCAGGTCTGAGTAACAACCCCTGCGGGACCGGTCTGGTGCGAACAGAATCGTCCACATTCGTTCTCTTTTCAACCCTTTCGGAAACCTGGGTATGAGTGGGAAAGGGGGAAAAATGTAAATCCTCCTGTAACACCAAAGAAGCGTTAATTGCGTCCACTCCGTCTGCTGCTGGATCCCTTGTCCTGGACACATATCTGGGCAGCTGATGGTTTTGTCAAGACGCCCTTAGGTCCACGTGAGGTAGACCCCATCTCCATACCACCCTGTCGAACATCCGTGGATGTAGGCTCCACTCTCCCGGATGCATGTCCTGACTCTGCTTTCCCAGTATTCATCCCCTGGAATGAACACTGCCGAGAGGATGATGCGTCGCCTTTCTGCCAACAACAAGATCCTTGTGTCAGCCTTTGGTGCCGTCTTGCTCTTTGTTCCTCCTTGACGGTTTAAGTAAGCCGTCGTCATGACATTGTCCGACCGTATCTTGACGTGTTGACCCATGACTAGGTCTTTGGCTAAGATAACCTCATTGTACACCGCTCTCAGTACGAGAATGTTTATGGGCAGGCAGCTCTCCAATAACGTCCATCTGCCCTGAAACTGATGTTTCTCTAAGACGACACCCAAACCTCTGAGACTGGCGTCCGTTGTCAGGATCCTCCAACCCCAATTGCTGAATCTCTTGCCAGCTGCAAGATTCCTATGTAGACAACCACCAAATTAAGGAGGTTCGTATGCGCGGTGGAAATCAGATTCTTCGATGTATAAACCAGTGCAAATCTGCCGTATTGGAGAGCCTCGAACAATGCCACCATTGTCCCGAGAAGATGCACACAGAGGTGTAGCGAACCCATGTGTGTCCACAGTTCCTGAGCCACTAAGCTCTGCAGGACCTGGACCTCGCTCTCTGGTAGGAACACTCCCAACTCTACTGTGTCCAAGAGGAGACTGAGGAATTGAATCTGTTGAGTTGGCATGAGGTTGGATTTCTGGAAATTTATCATCCACCAATGTTGCATGAGAAATAGATGAGATGTCTGAACATCCTTGTCTAGGAGAAGGTACATCGTGAAACTTAAACTCAATCCTACAACCATGATTGACATGGTCTTCGTAAAGATTTGTGATGATAGACCTAATCGCAAGGTCCAGAATTGGTAGCGATCCGTCACTAGTGCGAACCCTACCTCATCCTGGTGAGGAGCCCAAATTTGGATATGCACACATGCCTCCTGTATGCTTTCTGAGGGTAGTGAGGCAATACCGTTGTAAACAAACTGACTGTTTGTGAAAATCCAGTTTGTTAGGGGATTATGTTGCTTTTGCAACGGTCTGGTGAGGTTTTGGCCCAGATGTCCCTAAAACCTTCCAGACGTGAGCCCACCAACGGGGACCCCAGGGTAGCTGTTAGGCTGTCATGCCACGGTTTTGTCTGCAGGTTGATCCTGCTTTCTGGTTGCTGCCTGTGAGCGGCCTTCTGCCCCCACGTACTTGCGTACCGAAACCTCTTCCCCGGGCTCAAAAAGGACCGTGATCTAAATGAATGAAAAACTGGTCCCCAATAACCTCTCCGAACCTGTGGAGTGGTTCTTGTATAAGGCGTAGGCATAAAGGTGGATTTCCCTGCAGTAGCCTGTTCAACTCTAGACCGAAAAGCATCTTACCCCCAAAGGGGGTGGTTTCTACCGCCTTCATGGTGTCACAGTCTCCCTGCCATTCTCTGAACCATAAAATCCGATATGGCCGGTGAGGAGATGCGCGATGCTATCCTGCGAATATCCTTTGAGGCTTGACACAAGTATGAAGCAGATTCACAACTGTGTTCCGCCAGTTGGGTAATCTTTTCTAAGCTATTTTCCTCCTTAATAGCTTGTACAATACGTCCAGCCCATGCTCCCGTGACCTGTAGACCCAAGTTCAGACGATCGCAGGTCTCTGTGCTGCACCTGCTGCTACCAAAATTTGCCTTTAAGGCCGTGTCAACCTCACGATCCGAAGCGTCTGTAAAATAGTCACCTTAAGTATTGGTAAGATTGTCTTCTTCGACAACCTTCCTAGGGAAGGATCCACTACTGGTGGATTCTCCCACTCAACCATTACACCCATAGGCAGTGGATAAGTTACTTGAGCCCCTTTTCTTTTTTTTTTCTTTTTTTTTTAGGAAATTGAAAATGTTTGTCAGGGGGTTCCCAAGCCTCCTCCATTTGAGATTGGAGGGATTTAGGAATGGGAAACACTACCAAACGCGGCCTTTGGGATTCGAACAATTCAAATTCTCCTGGCCCTGTAGGGTCTCCATTACCGCTTCAAGTAAATACTCAAGACCTGAGATTGCCGTGTCCTTTTCTGGAAAACCGGCGCTTAGGTTCGATTCAATGAACTCACCTTCTTCTGTATCAATGAGAAAACCCTCTTCCTCCTTCTGGTATAAAAGGAAGAGGTCTCTTAACTGCCTTACGTACATTCGTTTCTGTATGTGTGGGTGGCGTTAACCTGATGAGAAATTCCTCCACCGATCTTAGTTTTATTCTATTTGCAAAACTGAGCGTGTTCTGCAAACGCAATCTGGTCTAGCGTGCTTGGCTGGTGCTTTTGACTGGAGCAGCAGACACACACATACCGAACACTCAGCGGTACTTTCCCCCTTTTAATTAGGTAGAGAAAGACCGTAGGGATGATGGCAGCAAAAGATAACCTTTACCTGGCCGGCTGTCTCTTCAAAATTAAATTATTATTATTTTCTATATACCAGCCGTCTTACAACCCTTGCACCTCCAACTGTGAATCAGCTTTCATGAGCGGGGTTGATGTTAAGTTGCATCCCTTTATTTTCACAGGATCTTTTAAATAGAAGTCCTTAAAAATATAAAGCATAAAGATCTATGATTAATATACAGGAGGATCCTTTGCAGCAGCGACCACTATTCACCATAAGAGGGAGCAAAATCCTCTTTTCGGATTTTCAGGAGGAGAGATGCAGATCCCCTTTAGTAGGGATCATGGTCTCTCTCTTTTCAAGACTTTTGTCCCCCTTTTCATTAGGTTGACGCAGCCTTAGTGATTTTCTGTACTTTTAACAGGCCAGACTTTTCTTAAGTAGAGGGAGCACTCATATTTTAATATAAGACCCCACCCCCTATTCTGACTGGCTAGACATCATGTCCCACTAAGAGGGGCGTGTTTCCAAGCCTCCCCCTTCTGTTAACAGTGACGTTTGGCGCCTTTTAGTTCCCGAAAAATGGGCGCATTTGAAAATTTTGTGACATCACTTACATTAACGCGGGTACCCTGTGGCCGCCGGAGCCCCTAATGTCCCAGAGCTAGTTGGTTGACCTGCTCCACGTTAGGAAACGATGGAGCCCTTAGTCTGCCGTGGCCGCCTGTCGCAGCGCGTCCCACAGCGAGACGCCTCTGCCGCATGAGTCACCACCCACCCCGCCGCCCACACAACACCGTCCTCCCGATCTCCTCCATATGCTGCACCGCGGAGTTAACTTGCCGCGGAGGAGCGGGAAGTGGCGGCTGCAGCTGGCCTGGACAGTGTCTTCGTGAGGCGGCGGCGGGAGGGGGATGATCGCGTGCTGCCCTAACTCTCGTTCTACCTACGCCTGTTAGCGCGGCACTGCTGAAATACGTCCGCTCACTCCTGCTACCCCTGCTGTGGCTACACTGATCTCCCCACCGCTGTTAACGGGAGATCAGTGTGTAAAGAAAAAAAACTACCAATAACCAGCATTCACTGAAGAGGGGATGCAGGGAGAGCTGGATGCCGCGTCTGCAAGCCGCGGGAGGCACTTGGTAAAGCCGTGGAGGGAGGGATGGATGGAAGCGGGGGACGCTGTGCTGCTATTGTCGGCTATCAGTATTAGTCAGATGGCAGCAGCGTGGTGTGGGGCTAAGAAACTAGGGCTTCTGTTACCCCCATTACTCACGACATCTGCGTTCTCCTCCAGTTGAGAGATCTAGATCCCTTTAGCTGGGATCCTTGTCTCTCTACACTGCAGACACTTGTCCTCCTTTTACTAGGTGGACGGAGTCCTTTCTTTTGTTAGTTAAGCCTGTACCCTCCTTCCATTTAGGTGGGATTGGGCATCGTGTTTTTTCCTGTGCTAAAGCCTGCACCCTCCTTTTAGTTAGGAGGGATTGGGCCAGTATAAAACAATGAGAAAAAAATAATAATATATATATATATATAAATAAATAGTCTTCATGTAGCAGAGCTCCCATATTGTGCTTCTTTCCTCCTGGCACAATTTTCCAAACTGAGGGAGGAGGGATGTGAAGGAGGAGGGATGTGAAGGGGGAGGAGCCGGCTGTGCACACAATGCTAGTTTTAGATTGTGCCACACCTCCGGTTACAAGCTTCACACCAATAATGTAAATGGATGTTCCAGTGTCCCCTAGTGGATGAAAGAGAAAGTCCATAAATTATGTATAGATGTAATTGGTAGAACAGTTCAGCTTTAATAAGCAGATGCTGAATATAGTCCAGTCACTTTTACATTTTTCTTAAATTTTCATTTAAAATTTACATGTTATTTATTTATTTTTTTAAATCCTGTTTATAGCACATTTATTACTTTTACATATAGCTGAAACTAAAAACGCTATCAAGTAAGCATTAGATTTATTCTAAATTGTTTGCTTTGTAATTGTTGGGGGTATGAATAACTCCAGCGGGTACCCAGGTATAAAAAGGTTGAGAACTATTGGTTTAATTCCTTGTGCACTAAGCTCTTAGGTTGAAGAATAATGCTGTAATGCAATACTTTATAAACAAAAATGCATTTGACTCTCTTGAAGATGCTTTATTATAGCGCAACACTTTATACTGGAACAATAAGAAACAGCGGCATCTTCCTTTTAAATTGGAAACATCACTTAAGCCCCTTTCACATCTCCAATGCCGGATCCCACCCGGGAATTGGAAACGGGCCCTTCCCGTGTGGGATCCGGCATTGGAGCCACAGCGATGGCGGCCCGGCAATATGCCGGGCTGGTTGCCATAGCAGTGGGCACCGAGTTGGCAGCGGGGGCGGATGCAGCGCTGGGAGATGAACTCATCTCCACGCCACTTCTCCCTATGTAGTCAACGGGTCCCATCCCACTGACCCGGTATTCAACCCGGGAACAACCCTTCTTATAATCCGGGGTGAATTACCGGGTCAGGCGACCCGGGTATTCTCCAAGGCCCCTTTCACATCGCTCAGTGACCCGTGTCGACCCGGCAATATGCAGAGTCGATAACGGGTTATTTTTGCGATGTGAAAGGGTCATTACAGTGGAGCTTAACAAATGTTCATGAGACTGCAATTGTAACTTCACTATTTAGGGCCACAATGAGATCATTGGTTTCTTGAGAAGGATTGCATCACCAGTGAATAGGAGATGGATACAATATAGTTGAAGATTTTTAAGATAGCAATATATACTGTATACCAAATTAACCTGGCTAAAAAACAAAAAACATACGACCTAAAGCAATAAAGACCAACCTTGTATGGAGAGGGTTCAATTCTTTCACCAAACAGCACCTGACCCAGATTTTCAGATGGTCGCTTCTCTTTTGCTTCTTGGCAAAAATCAAAGCTAAAAGAAAAAGATAAAAATAAGAATTTACTTACCGATAATTCTATTTCTCGTAGTCCGTAGTGGATGCTGGGGACTCCGTCAGGACCATGGGGTTTAGCGGCTCCGCAGGAGACAGGGCACAAAAGTAAAAGCTTTAGGATCAGGTGGTGTGCACTGGCTCCTCCCCCCATGACCCTCCTCCAAGCCTCAGTTAGGATACTGTGCCCGGACGAGCGTACACAATAAGGAAGGATTTTGAATCCCGGGTAAGACTCATACCAGCCACACCAATCACACTGTACAACCTGTGATCTGAACCCAGTTAACAGCATGATAACAGCGGAGCATCTGAAAAGATGGCTCACAACAATAATAACCCGATTTTTGTAACAATAACTATGTACAAGTATTGCAGACAATCCGCACTTGGGATGGGCGCCCAGCATCCACTACGGACTACGAGAAATAGAATTATCGGTAAGTAAATTCTTATTTTCTCTGACGTCCTAAGTGGATGCTGGGGACTCCGTCAGGACCATGGGGATTATACCAAAGCTCCCAAACGGGCGGGAGAGTGCGGATGACTCTGCAGCACCGAATGAGAGAACTCCAGGTCCTCCTCAGTCAGGGTGTGCCCCTGACCAAGTATCAGCTCGGCAAAGTTGTAAAGCCGAGACCCCTCGGGCAGCCGCCCAAGATGAGCCCACCTTCCTTGTGGAATGGGCATTTACATATTTTGGCTGTGGCAGGCCTGCCACAGAATGTGCAAGCTGAATTGTACTACACATCCAACTAGCAATCGTCTGCTTAGAAGCAAGAGCACCCAGTTTGTTGGGTGCATACAGGATAACAGCAAGTCAGTTTTCCTGACTCCAGCCGTCCTGGAAACTATATTTTCAGGGCCCTGACAACATCTAGCAACTTGGAGTCCTCCAAGTCCCTAGTAGCCGCAGGTACCACAATAAGCTGGTTCGGGTGAAACACTGACACCACCTTAGGGAGAAACTGGGGATGAGTCCGCAGCTCTGCCCTGTCCGAATGGACAATCAGATATGGGCTTTTTTGAGACAAACGCCGCCAATTCTGACACTCGCCTGGCCGAGGCCAGGGCCAACAGCATGGTCACTTTCCCTGTGAGATATTTCAAATCCACAGATTTGAGCGGTTTAAACCAATGTGATTTTAGGAATCCCAGAACTACGTTGAGATCCCACAGTGCCACTGGAGGCACAAAAGGGGGTTGTATATGCAGTACTCCCTTGACAAACTTCTGGACTTCAGGAACTGAAGCCAATTCTTTCTGGAAGAAAATCGACAGGGCCGAAATTTGAACCTTAATGGACCCCAATTTGAGGCCCATAGACACTCCTGTTTGCAGGAAATGCAGGAAACGACCGAGTTGAAATTTCTTCTTGGGGCCTTACTGGCCTCACACCACGCAACATATTTTCGCCACATGTGGTGATAATGTTGTGCGGTCACCTCCTTCCTGGCTTTGACCAGGGTAGGAATGACCTCTTCCGGAATGCCTTTTTCCCTTAGGATCCGGCGTTCAACCGCCATGCCGTCAAACGCAGCCGCGGTAAGTCTTGGAACAGACATGGTACTTGCTGAAGCAAGTCCCTTCTTAGCGGCAGAGGCCATGAGTCCTCTGTGAGCATCTCTTGAAGTTCCGGGTACCAAGTCCTTCTTGGCCAATCCGGAGCCACGAGTATAGTTCTTACTCCTCTACGTCTTATAATTCTCAATACCTTGGGTATGAGAAGCAGAGGAGGGAAGACATACACCGACTGGTACACCCACGGTGTTACCAGAACGTCCACAGCTATTGCCTGAGGGTCTTTTGACCTGGCGCAATACTTGTCCAGTTTTTTGTTCAGGCGGGACGCCATCATGTCCACCTTTGGTCTTTTCCAACGGTTCACAATCATGTGGAAGACTTCCCGATGAAGTCCCCACTCTCCCGGGTGGAGGTTGTGCCTGCTGAGGAAGTCTGCTTCCCAGTTGTCCACTCCCGGAATGAACACTGCTGACAGTGCTATCACATGATTTTCCGCCCAGCGAAAAATCCTTGCAGTTTCTGCCATTGCCCTCCTGCTTCTTGTGCCGCCCTGTCTGTTTACGTGGGCGACTGCCGTGATGTTGTCCCACTGGATCAATACCGGCTGACCTTGAAGCAGAGGTCTTGCTAAGCTTAGAGCATTGTAAATTGCCCTTAGCTCCAGTATATTTATGTGGAGAAAAATCTCCAGACTTGATCACACTCCCTGGAAATTTTTTCCCTGTGTGACTGCTCCCCAGCCTCTCAGGCTGGCCTCCGTGCTCACCAGCATCCAATCCTGAATGCCGAATCTGCGGCCCTCTAGAAGATGAGCACTCTGTAACCACCACAGGAGAGACACCCTTGTCCTTGGAGATAGGGTTATCCGCTGATGCATCTGAAAATGCGATCCGGACCATTTGTCCAGCAGATCCCACTGAAAAGTTCTTGCGTGGAATCTGCCGAATGGAATCGCTTCGTAATAAGCCACCATTTTTCCCAGGACTCTTGTGCAATGATGTACTGACACTTTTCCTGGTTTTAGGAGGTTCCTGACTAGCTCGGATAACTCCCTGGCTTTCTCCTCTGGGAGAAACACCTTTTTCTGGACTGTGTCCAGAACCATCCCTAGGAACAGCAGACGTGTCGTCGGAAACGGCTGCGATTTTGGATATTTAGAATCCACCCGTGCTGTCGTAGAACTACTTGAGATAGTGCTACTCCGACTTCCAACTGTTCTCTGGACCTTGCCCTTATCAGGAGATCGTCCAAGTAAGGGATAATTAAGACGCCTTTTCTTTGAAGAAGAATCATCATTTCGGCCATTACTTTGGTAAAGACCCGGGGTGCCGTGGACAATCCAAACGGCAGCGTCTGAAACTGATAGTGACAGTTCCGTACCACGAACCTGAGGTACCCTTGGTGAGAAGGGCAATTTGGGACATGGAGGTAAGCATCCTTGATGTCCAGGGACACCATATAGTCCCCTTCTTCCTGGTTCGCTATCACTGCTCTGAGTGACTCCATCTTGATTTGAACCTTTGTATGTAAGTGTTCAAAGATTTCCCATTTAGAATAGGTCTCACCGAGCCGTCTGGCTTCAGTACCACAATATAGTGTGGAATAATACCCCTTTCCTTGTTGTAGGAGGGGTACTTTGATTATCACCTGCTGGGAATACAGCTTGTGAATTGTTTCCAATACTGCCTCCCTGTCGGAGGAAGACGTTGGTAAAGCAGACATCAGGAGCCTGCGAGGGGGAGACGTCTCGAATCTCCAGTCTGTACCCCTGGGATACTACTTGTAGGATCCAGGGGTCCACTTGCGAGTGAGCCCACTACGCGCTGAAACTCTTGAGACGACCCCCCACCGCACTTGAGTCCGCTTGTACGGCCCCAGCGTCATGCTGAGGACTTGGCAGAAGCTGTGGAGGGCTTCTGTTCCTGGGAATGGGCTGCCTGCTGCAGTCTTCTTCCCTTTCCTCTATCCCTGGGCAGATATGACTGGCCTTTTGCCCGCTTGCCCTTATGGGGACAAAAGGACTGAGGCTGAAAAGACGGTGTCTTTTTCTGCTGAGATGTGATTTGGGGTAAAAAAAGGTGGATTTTCCAGCTGTTGCCGAGGCCACCAGGTCCGATGGACCGACCCCAAATAACTCCTCCCCTTTATACGGCAATACTTCCATGTGCCGTTTGGAATCTGCATCACCTGACCACTGTCGTGTCCATAAACATCTTCTGGCAGATATGGATATCGCACTTACTCTTGATGCCAGAGTGCAAATATCCCTCTGTGCATCTCGCATATATAGAAATGCATCCTTTAAATGCTCTATAGTCAATAAAATATTGTCCCTGTCAAGGGTATCAATATTTTCAGTCAGGGAATCCGACCAAGCCACCCCAGCGCTGCACATCCAGGCTGAGGCGATCGCTGGTCGCAGTATAACACCAGTATGTGTGTATATACCTTTTTAGGATATTTTCCAGCCTCTCAGCTGGCTCCTTGAGGGCGGCCCTATCTGGGGACGGTACCGCCACTTGTTTTGATAAGCGTGTGAGCGCCTTATCCACCCTAAAGGGTGTTTCCCAACGCGCCCTAAGTTCTGGCGGGAAAGGGTATACCGCCAATAATTTTCTATCGGGGGAAACCCACGCATCATCACACACTTCATTTAATTTATCTGATTCAGGAAAAACTACAGGTAGTTTTTTCACACCCCACATAATACCCTTCTTGTGGTACTTGTAGTATCAGAAATATGTAACACCTCCTTCATTGCCCTTAACATGTAACGTGTGGCCCTAAAGGAAAATACGCTTGTTTCTTCACCGTCGACACTGGAGTCAGTGTCCGTGTCTGTGTCGACCGACTGAGGTAAATGAGCGTTTTACAGCCCCTGGCGGTGTTTGAGACGCCGGGACAGGTACTAATTTGTTTGCCGGCCGTCTCATGTCGTCAACCGACCTTGCAGCGTGTTGACATTATCACGTAATTCCTTAAATAAGCCATCCATTCCGGTGTCGACTCCCTAGAGAGTGACATCACCATTTCAGGCAATTGCTCCGCCTCCTCACCAACATCGTCCTCATACATGTCGACACACACGTACCGACACACAGCACACACACAGGGAATGCTCTGATAGAGGACAGGACCCCACTAGCCCTTTGGGGAGACAGAGGGAGAGTTTGCCAGCACACACCAAAAAACGCTATAATTATACAGGGACAACCTTTATATAAGTGTTTTTCCCTTATAGCATTTTAATATATATATATATACATATCGCCAAATAAGTGCCCCCCCTCTCTGTTTTAGCCCTGTTTCTGTAGTGCAGTGCAGGTGAGAGCCTGGGAGCCTTCCCACCAGCATTTCTGTGAGGGAAAATGGCGCTGTGTGCTGAGGAGAATAGGCCCCGCCCCCTTTTCGGCGGGCTTCTTCTCCCGTTTTTCTGAGACCTGGCAGGGGTTAAATACATCCATATAGCCCCCAGGGGCTATATGTGATGTATTTTTAGCCAGAATAAGGTACTATCATTGCTGCCCAGGGCGCCCCCCCCCAGCGCCCTGCACCCTCAGTGACCGCTGCTATGAAGTGTGCTGACAACAATGGCGCACAGCTGCAGTGCTGTGCGCTACCTTATGAAGACTGAAGAGTCTTCTGCCGCCGTTTCTGGACCTTCACTTTTCGGCATCTGCAAGGGGGGTCGGCGGCGCGGCTCCGGGACGAACCCCAGGGTGAGACCTGTGTTCCGACTCCCTCTGGAGCTAATGGTGTCCAGTAGCCTAAGAAGCCAATCCATCCTGCACGCAGGTGAGTTCACTTCTCTCCCCTAAGTCCCTCGTAGCAGTGAGCCTGTTGCCAGCAGGACTCACTGAAAATAAAAAACCTAACAAACTTTTACTCTAAGCAGCTCTTTAGGAGAGCCACCTAGATTGCACCCTTCTCGGCCGGGCACAAAAATCTAACTGAGGCTTGGAGGAGGGTCATGGGGGGAGGAGCCAGTGCACACCACCTGATCCTAAAGCTTTTACTTTTGTGCCCTGTCTCCTGCGGAGCCGCTAAACCCCATGGTCCTGACGGAGTCCCCAGCATCCACTTAGGACGTCAGAGAAAAGTATTATATATACTGTGATGTGCAAGTTGCTAAATCTGAAGTTAACCTTTAGCCTCAAAAAAGGCATACTGTAAACTGAAGAAAACAATATGCCAATGTACTGTACGGATGAGAAACGTAATTAATTTAAAAGTTTTAATGATTTTAAGACTTATGTTCTAAATAAATTCAATGAATGATTAATCTTGTTGTTGTTAATATTAAGGAAGCGGCTTGTAGTAAGAGGTACATTTATAGTACTAGTTATATCAATCAATTGGTTACACTAAGGACAATTATCTTTGAATAGAAATTACTCTTACCGTAGGCGCCCCTGGAGATAATTTCAAATCTATATCTATCTATCTATCTATCTCTCTCCAATACAACAGGCGGCACTCAGAGACTTATACTTAGTTGTATACATGCATAAATACCCCGTGGGGTGTGCTTTATTGTGGTGACGTTTCGGGGTCTTCTGGGTCTGAAGAAGGGGAGACGTCTCCGAAACGCACACCCCACGGGGTATTTATGCATGTATACAACTAAGTATAAGTCTCTGAGTGCCGCCTGTTGTATTGGACATCAATGTATCCGGGGATCGCATCCAGGCTACTGGAATGACCGGAGTGCCGGAAAGAATTGTTAGATAGAGATATATATCTCCAATGATCGTAAGTCAGCACTCCTATTAGCACAAAACAACTGCTCAGGTGTCCAGTTCAATACATAGCATGCATATTTCTCCCCAAAGGAACGGCACTCTGAGACTTTTAATCAGCATCAACGTGTATTCAGGCTAGGGCAACGTTTCGGGGTGCAACCCCCTTTCTCAAGCCCACCAACAACACATCCACGGATGTTGTTATTGATAAGTTAAATTAACTTATAAAAAATGGCTCAACATCAGTGATTTATTCAGGCCTTTGGGAGCTACACAATCTAGGCGAAAAATCCATCTGGCTTACAATTGTAGTAATAATTTCCCATCGGAGTGCCGGAACATGTTCTATGGACTTGTATTTCAGGCTAGCCAGATTGTGTTTGTGTACCGCAAAATGGCATGCCACTGTTTGTTCGCTATCACCTGTGGTCAAAGCTGCTCTGAAGGCTGATCTATGTTGGGTGAGACATACTTTTAGTTGGCATTGTCTTCCCAACATAGTACAGCCCGCATGGGCAAATGATAACGTACATCACATATTTACTAGTGCATGCTAGTGGCCACCTTATATTGTACCTTTTACCAGTATGTGGATGGGGTCCCCAACTACTAGAAAGGAGCAGGTTGTACAACCTAGGCATCTGTAGCAGCCATTGAAAATAAGAATTTACTTACCGATAATTCTATTTCTCGGAGTCCGTAGTGGATGCTGGGGTTCCTGAAAGGACCATGGGGAATAGCGGCTCCGCAGGAGACAGGGCACAAAAAGTAAAGCTTTTCCAGATCAGGTGGTGTGCACTGGCTCCTCCCCCTATGACCCTCCTCCAGACTCCAGTTAGGTACTGTGCCCGGACGAGCGTACACAATAAGGGAGGATTTTGAATCCCGGGTAAGACTCATACCAGCCACACCAATCACACCGTACAACTTGTGATCTAAACCGAGTTAACAGTATGATAACAAAAGGAGCCTCTGAAAGACGGCTTCCTACAACAATAACCCGATTTTTGTAACAATAACTATGTACAAGTATTGCAGAATAATCCGCACTTGGGATGGGCGCCCAGCATCCACTACGGACTCCGAGAAATAGAATTATCGGTAAGTAAATTCTTATTTTCTCTATCGTCCTAGTGGATGCTGGGGTTCCTGAAAGGACCATGGGGATTATACCAAAGCTCCCAAACGGGCGGGAGAGTGCGGATGACTCTGCAGCACCGAATGAGAGAACTCCAGGTCCTCTTTTGCCAGGGTATCAAATTTGTAAAATTTTACAAACGTGTTCTCCCCCGACCACGTAGCTGCTCGGCAGAGTTGTAATGCCGAGACCCCTCGGGCAGCCGCCCAAGATGAGCCCACCTTCCTTGTGGAATGGGCATTTACATATTTTTTTGCTGTGGCAAGCCTGCCACAGAATGTGCAAGCTGAATTGTACTACAAATCCAACGAGCAATAGTCTGCTTAGAAGCAGGAGCACCCAGCTTGTTGGGTGCATACAGGATAAACAGCAAGTCAGATTTCCTGACTCCAGCCGACCTGGAAACTATATTTTCAGGGCCCTGACAACATCCAGCAACTTGGAGTCCTCCAAGTCCCCAGTAGCCGCAGGCACCACAATAAGCTGGTTCAGGTGAAACGCTGACACCACCTTAGGGAGAAACTGGGGACGAGTCCACAGCTTTGCTCTGTCCGAATGGACAATCAGATATGGCTTTGTGAGATAAAGCCGCCAATTCTGACACTCGCCTGGCCGAGGCCAGGACCAACAGCATGGTCACTTTCCATGTGAGATATATCAAATCCACAGATTTGAGTTGTTTAAAACAATGTGATTTTAGGAATCCCAAACTACGTTGAGATCGCCCAGTGCCACTGGAGACATCAAAAAGGGGTTGTATATGCAGTACTCCCTTAACAACTTCTGGACTTCAGGAACTGAAGCCAATTTCTTTCTGGAAGAAAATCGACCGGTCGAAATTTGAACCTTAATGGACCCCAATTTGAGACCCATATACACTCCTGCTTGCAGGAAATGTAGGAATTAACCTAGTTGAAATTCTTCCGTGGAGCCTTCCTGGCCTCACACCATGGAACATATTTTCACCTAAGCGGTGATAATGTTGTGCGGTCACCTCCTTCCTGGCTCTGACCAGGGTAGGGATGACCTCTTCCGGAATGCCTTTTTCCCTTAGGATCCGGCGTTCACCCGCCCTGGCGTCAACGCAGCTGCGGTAAGTCATGGAACAGACATGATTCTTGCTGAATCAAGATCCTTTCTAGTATCTCTTGAAGTTCCGGGTACCAAGTTCTTCTTGGCCCAAACCGGAACCACGAGTATAGTTCTTACTCCTCTCCTTCCTATCATTCTCCATACACTGGGTATGAAAGGCAGAGGAGGGAACACATACACCGACTGGTACACCCACGGTGTTACCAGAGCGTCCCAGCTATTGCCTGAGGGTCTCTAGACCTGGCGCTTCATGTGGGACGCCATCATAACCACCTTTGGTCTTTCCCAACGGTTTACAAACATGTGGAAACTTCCAGATGAAGTTCCCACTTTTCCGGGTGGAATTCATTTATGCTGAGGAAATCTTCCTAGTTGTCCACTCCCGGAATGAACACTGCTGACAGTGTTATCACATGATCTTTCGCCCAGCGAAGAATCCTTGCTGTCATTGTCCTCCTGCTTCTTGTGCCTGTTTACGTGGGCGACTGCCATGATGATGTCCTACTGGATCAGCACCGGTTGACTTTGAAGCAGAGGTCTTCCTAGGCTCAGAGCATCGTAAATTGCCCTTAGCTCCAGTATATTCATGTGGAGAGAAATCTCCAGACTTGACCACACTTCCTTGGAAATTTCTTCCTTGTGTGACTGTTTCCCAGCCTCTCAGGCTGGCATCCGTGGTCACCAGAACACAGTCCTGAATGCTGAATGTGCTGCCCTCTAGAAGATGAGCACTCTGCAGCCCCCACAGAAGAGACACCCTTGTCCTTGGAGACAGGGTTATCCGCTGATGCATCTGAAGATGCGATCCGGACCATTCGTCCAGCAAATCCCCCTGAAAAGTTTTTGCGTGAGATCTGCCGAATGGAATCGCTTCGTAAGAAGCCACCATTTTTCCCAGGACTCCTGTGCATTGATGCACTGATACTTGGCCTGGATTTAGGAGGTTTCTGACTAGGTCGGATAACTCCCTGGCTTTCCCCTCCAGGAGAAATACCTCTTTCTGGACTATGCCCAGAATCATTCCTAGGAACAGCAGACGTATCATCGGAAAACAGCTGCGATTTTTGGAATATTTAGAATCCACTCGTGCTGTCGTAGAACTACTTTAGATAGTTCTTTTCCGACCTCCAACTGTTCTCTGGAAACTTGTCCCTTTCAGGATATCGTCCAAGTAAGGGATAATTTAGATGCCTTTCTTCTTTTAAGAATCATCTTTTCGGCCATTACCTTGGTAAAGGCCCGGGGTGCCGTGGATAATTCAACGGCAGCGTCTGAAACTGATATTGACAGTTCTGTATCACGAACCAGAGGTACCCTTGTTGAGAAGGGCAAATTTGGACATGGAGGTAATCCTTGATGTCCAGGGACACCATATAGTCCCCTTTTTTCCGGTTCTCTATCACTGCTCTGAGTGACTCCATCTTGATTTGAACCTTTTTATGTAAGTGTTCAAAGATTTCAGATTTAGATTATGTCTCACCAAGCCGTCTGGCTTCAGTACCACAATATAGTGTGGAGGACTAATACCCTTTTCCTTGTTGTAGGAGGGGTACTTTGATTATCACCTGCTGGAAATACAGCTTGTGAATTTTTTCCCAATACTGCCTCCTTGTCGGAGGGAGCCGTTGGTAAAGCAGGCTTCAGGAACCTGCGAGGAAAAAATGTCTCGACTCTCCAATCTGTACCCCTGGGATAATACTTGTATGATCTAGGGGTCAACTTGCGAGTGATCCCACTGCGCGCTGAGACTCTTGAGACTAGCCCCCCACTGGTGGAGGGCTTCTTTTCCTGGGAAGGGGCTGCCTGCTGCAGTCTACTTCCCTTTCCTCTATGTCTGGGCAGATATGACTGGCCTTTTGCCCGCTTGCCCACATGGGAACGGAAGGATTGAGGCTGAAAAGACAGTGTCTTTTTCTGCTGAGATGTAACTTGGGGTAAAAAGGTTGGATTTCCCAGCTGTGGCCGTGGCCCCCAGGTCCGACGGACCGACCCCAAATAACTCCTTCCCTTAATACGGCAATACTTCCATGTGCCGTATGGGATCTGTATCACCTGACCACTGTCGTGTCCATGACATCTTCTGGGAGATATGGACAACGCACTTATCTTGATGCCAGAGTGCAAATATCCCTCTGTGCATCTCGCATACATATATATAGAATGCATCCTATTAAATGCTCTATATCAATAAAATATTTTTAGTCAGGGAATTCGACCAAGCCAACCCAGCACTGCATCTCCAGGCTGATGGCGATCGCTGGTCGCAGTATAGCCACCGTCTGTGTGTATATACTTTTTAGGATATTTTTCCAGCTGCCTATCAGCTGGCTCCTTGAGGGCGGCCGTATTTGGAGACGGTAACGCCACTTGATAAGCGTGTGAGCGCCTTATCCACCCTAAGGGGTGTTTCCCAACGCGCCCTAACTTCTGGCGGGAAAGGGTATAACGCCAATATTTGCTATCGGGGTAAACCCACGCATCGTCACACACTTCATTTTATTTTATCTGATTCAGGAAAAACTACAGGTAGTTTTTTTTTTTTTTTTTTTTTTCACTTCCACATAATACCCTTTTTTGTGGTACTTGTAGTATCAGAAATATGTAACAGCTCCTTCATTGCCCTTAACGTGTGGCCCTAATGAGGAATACGTTTGTTTATTCACCGTCGACACTGGATTCAGTGTCCGTGTCTGTGTCTGTGTCGACCGACTGAGGTAAATGGGCGTTTTTTATTAAAAAACCCTGACGGTGTTTCTGAGACGCCTGGACCGTTACTAATTGTTTGTCGGCCGTCTCATGTCGTCAACCGACCTTGCAGCGTGTTGACATTCTCACGTAATTCCCTAAATAAGCCATCCATTCCGGTGTCGACTCCCTAGAGAGTGACATCACCATTACAGGCAATTTCTCCGCCTCCTCCAGCATCGTCCTCATACATGTCGACACACACGTACCGACACACAGCACACACACCTGGAATGCTCTGACAGAGGACAGGACCCCACTAGCCCTTTGGAGAGACAGAGGGAGAGTTTGCCAGCACACACCAAAAAACGCTATAATTACATAGGGACAACCTTATATAAGTGTTTCTCCCTAATAGCATCTTTATATATATATTTATATCGCCAATTTGTGCCCCCCCTCTCTGTTTAAACCCTGTTTCTGTAGTGCAGTGCAGGGGAGAGCCTGGGAGCCTTCTCTCCAGCCTTTCTGTGAGAGAAAAAATGGCGCTGTGTGCTGAGGAGATAGGCCCCGCCCCTTTTACGGCGGGCTCGTCTCCCGCTCTTTAGTGAAGTTTGGCAGGGGTTAAATATCTCCATATAGCCTCTGGGGGCTATATGTGAGGTATTTTTAGCCAGTATATAGGTTTACATTTGCCTCCCAGGGCGCCCCCCCCCAGCGCCCTGCACCCTCAGTGACAGCGTGTGAAGTGTGCTGAGAGGAAAATGGCGCACAGCTGCAGTGCTGTGCGCTACCTTTAGAAGACTGTCAGAGTCTTCAGCCGCCGATTCTGGACCTCTTCTAACTTCAGCATCTGCAAGGGGGCCGGCGGCGCGGCTCCGGTGACCATCCAGGCTGTACCTGTGATCGTCCCTCTGGAGCTAATGTCCAGTAGCCAAGAAGCCAATCCATCCTGCACGCAGGTGAGTTCACTTCTTCTCCCCTCAGTCCCTCGTTGCAGTGATCCTGTTGCCAGCAGGACTCACTGTAAAATAAAAAACCTAAGCTAAACTTTCTCTAAGCAGCTCTTTAGGAGAGCCACCTAGATTGCACCCTTCTCGGCCGGGCACAAAAATCTAACTGGAGTCTGGAGGAGGGTCATGGGGGGAGGAGCCAGTGCACACCACCTGATCTGGAAAAGCTTTACTTTTTGTGCCCTGTCTCCTGCGGAGCCGCTATTCCCCATGGTCCTTTCAGGAACCCCAGCATCCACTAGGACGATAGAGAAAAAGTGCTTAGGTGTCTGATTATCCAAAAAGCAAGTTACATCAGTTTTTACTAGTAAATCCTTCAAATTTTTTTACATTTTTGCCCCGGACATAACTGGGCATTAGTCGGCTTTTATGGAAACAGCCCAAATCAGGGTCGGTGGCGACAATTTTCCATAGCTCCTTTGCCTTTTTAAGGGTGTGTGGACTCTGGGTATTGTACTCATTCACCCATGTCACAGTACTGCATTTTTTGGGGACCTTTGGATTAGTACTTTGTTGACAATTTGCTAATGCTCTCTTTCGTGCTTTGCAGAGTTCTGTACTGGAGTAACCTCTTTCCTGAAAGTTGTTGTACCATAGTATCTAGTTTCTTTTCCCTAACGACGGGATCACTGTTGTTTCTACACACCCTCAGCAACTGCGAATAGGGAAGTCCCCGAACGGTGGTTTTAGGATGAAAGCTGTCGGCGTGTAGCACTGTGTTGCGGTCAGTGGGTTTCGTGTAAAGTGATGTCTGAATCTGACTCCCTCAGACTTCAATAAGAATATCCAAGAAAATAAGATTTTACTCACCGGTAAATCTATTTCTCGTAGTCCGTAGTGGATGCTGGGAACTCCGAAAGGACCATGGGGAATAGCGGCTCCGCAGGAGACTGGGCACAACTAAAGAAAGCTTTTAGGTCACCTGGTGTGCACTGGCTCCTCCCACTATGACCCTCCTCCAAGCCTCAGTTAGGACACTGTGCCCGGACGAGCTGACATAATAAGGAAGGATTTTGAATCCCGGGTAAGACTCTTACCAGCCACACCAATCACACCGTATAACTCGTGATACCATACCCAGTTTTACAGTATGAAAACAACTGAGCCTCTCAACAGATGGCTCAACAATAACCCTTTAGTTAACAATAACTATGTACAAGTATTGCAGACAATCCGCACTTGGGACGGGCGCCCAGCATCCACTACGGACTACGAGAAATAGATTTACCGGTGAGTAAAATCTTATTTTCTCTGACGTCCTAGTGGATGCTGGGGACTCCGTAAGGACCATGGGGATTATACCAAAGCTCCCAAACGGGCGGGAGAGTGCGGATGACTCTGCAGCACCGAATGAGAGAACTCTAGGTCCTCCTCAGCCAGGGTATCAAATTTGTAGAATTTTGCAAACGTGTTTGCCCCTGACCAAGTAGCAGCTCGGCAAAGTTGTAAAGCCGAGACCCCTCGGGCAGCCGCCCAAGATGAGCCCACCTTCCTTATGGAATAGGCTTTTACTGATTTAGGATGCGGCAGTCCAGCCGCAGAATGCGCCAGCTGAATTGTGCTACAAATCCAGCGAGCAATAGTCTGCTTAGAAGCAGGAGCACCCAGCTTGTTGGGTGCATACAGGATAAATAGCGAGTCAGTTTTCCTGACTCTAGCCGTCCTGGAAACATAAATTTTCAAGGCCCTGACTACGTCCAGCAACTTGGAATCCTCCAAGTCCCTAGTAGCCGCAGGCACCACAATAGGTTGGTTCAAGTGAAAAGCTGATACCACCTTAGGGAGAAACTGGGGACGAGTCCTCAATTCTGCCCTATCCATATGGAAAATCAGATAAGGGCTTTTACATGACAAAGCCGCCAATTCTGACACACGCCTGGCTGAAGCCAAGGCCAATAACATGACCACTTTCCACGTGAGATATTTTAGATCCACGGTTTTAAGTGGCTCAAACCAATGTGATTTTAAGAAACTCAACACCACGTTGAGATCCCAAGGTGCCACTGGAGGCACAAAAGGGGGCTGAATATGCAGCACTCCCTTAACAAACGTCTGAACTTCAGGTAGTGAAGCTAGTTCTTTCTGGAAGAAAATCGACAGAGCCGAGATCTGTACCTTAATGGAGCCTAATTTCAGGCCCATAGTCACTCCTGCTTGTAGGAAATGCAGAAATCGACCCAGTTGAAATTCCTCTGTTGGGGCCTTTTTGGCCTCACACCAAGCAACATACATCCGCCATATGCGGTGATAATGCTTTGCAGTTACATCTTTCCTGGCTTTAATCAGCGTAGGAATGACTTCCTCCGGAATGCCCTTTTCCTTCAGGATCCGGCGTTCAACCGCCCTGCCGTCAAACGCAGCCGCGGTAAGTCTTGGAACAGACAGGGCCCCTGCTGTAGCAGATCCTGTCTGAGCGGCAGAGGCCATGGGTCCTCTGAGATCATCTCTTGAAGTTCCGGGTACCACGCTCGTCTTGGCCAATCCGGAACCACGAGTATTGTTCTTACTCCTCGTTTTCTTATTATTCTCAGTACCCTTGGTATGAGAGGCAGAGGAGGGAACACAAACTGACTGGTACACCCACGGTGTCACTAGAGCGTCCACAGCTATCGCCTGAGGGTCCCTTGACCTGGCGCAATATCTCTCTAGTTTTTTGTTTAGGCGGGACGCCATCATGTCCACCTGTGGCCTTTCCCAACGGTTTACCAAAAGTTGGAAGACTTCTGGATGAAGTCCCCACTCTCCCGGGTGTAGGTCGTGTCCGCTGAGGAAGTCTGCTTCCCAGTTGTCCACTCCCGGAATGAACACTGCTGACACTGCTAAGACGTGATTTTCCGCCCATCGGAGAATCCTTGTGGCTTCTGCCATCACCATCCTGCTTCTTATGCCGCCCTGTCGGTTTACATGGGCGACTGCCGTGATGTTGTCTGATTGGATCAGTACCGGCTGGTTTTGAAGCAGAGGCCTTGCCAGACTTAGGGCATTGTAAATGGCCCTCAGTTCCAGAATATTTATGTGTAGGGACGACTCCCGACTTGACCAAAGTCCTTGGAAATTTCTTCCCTGTGTGACTGCCCCCCAGCCTCGAAGACTGGCATCCGTGGTTACCAGGACCCAGTCCTGTATGCCGAATCTGCGGCCCTCTTGAAGATGAGCACTCTGCAGCCACCACAGTAGAGATACCCTGGTCCTTGGAGACAGGGTTATCAGCCGATGCATCTGAGGATGCGATTCCGACCACTTGTCCAAGAGGTCCCACTGAAAGGTTCTTGCATGGAACCTGCCGAATGGAATTTTGCTTCGTAAGAAGCTACCATTTTTCCCAGGACTCGTGTGCAGTGGTGCACTGATACCTGTTTTGGTTTCAGGAGGTCTCTGACTAGAGATGACAGCTCCTTGGCTTTCTCCTGCGGGAGAAACACTTTTTTCTGTTCTGTGTCCAGAACCATCCCCAGGAACAGTAGGTGTGTGGTAGGAACCAGCTGTGACTTTGGAATGTATAGAATCCATCCGTGCTGTTGTAGCACTTCCCGAGATAGTGCTACTCCGACCAGCAACTGCTCCTTGGACCTCGCCTTTATAAGGAGATCGTCCAAGTACGGGATAATTAAAACTTCCTTTCTCGAAGGAGTATAATCATTTCTGCCATTACCTTGGTAAAGACCCTCGGTGCCGTGGACAGTCCAAACGGCAGTGTTTGGAATTGGTAATGGCAATCCTGTACCACAAATCTGAGGTACTCCTGGTGAGGATGGTAAATGGGGACATGTAGGTAAGCCTCCTTGATGTCCAGGGATACCATGTAATCCCCCTCCTCCAGGCTTGCAATAATCGCCCTGAGCGATTCCATCTTGAACTTGAATTTTTTTATGTATGTGTTCAAGGATTTCAAATATAAAATGGGTCTCACCGAACCGTCTGGTTTCGGTATGTGGAATAGTAACCCCGTCCTTGTTGAAGTAGGGGCACCTTGACTATCACCTGCTGGGAATACAGCTTGTGAATTGCCTCTAGCACAGTCTCCCTGCCTGAGGGACTTGTCGGCAAGGCAGATTTGAGGAAACGGCGGGGGGGAGACGGCTCGAATTCCAGCTTGTACCCCTGAAATACTACTTGAAGGATCTAGGGATCCACCTGTGAGCGAGCCCACTGATCGCTGAAATTTTTGAGGCGGCCCCCCACCGTACCTGGCTACGCCTGTGGAGCCCCCCCGTCATGCGGTGGACTCAGAGGAAGCGGGGGAAGAATTTTGATTCTGGGAACTGGCTGACTGGTGCAGCTTTTTCCCTCTTCCCTCGTTTTACACGCTTGCATTTCTGAAGCCGAAAGGACTGTACCTGATAATACAGTGCTTTCTGAGGCTGTGAGGAAACCTGAGGTAAAATTTTTTCCTTCCCAGCTGTTGCTGTGGATACGAGGTCCCAGAGACCATCCCCAAACAATTCCTCACCCTTATAAGGCTCTATGTGCCTTTTAAAGTCAGCATCACCTGTCCAGTGTCGGGTCTCTAATAACCTCCTGACCGAATGGACATTGCATTCATTCTGGATGCCAGCCGGCAAAATATCCCTCTGTGCATCCCTCATATATAAGACGACGTCTTATGTTCGCAAAATAGTATCCCTGTTTGACAGGGTTACAGACCACGCTGCAGCAGTACTATCTGCAGGTCTCAGTCTAGTACCCGAGTGTGTAAATACAGACTTCAGGATAGCCTCCTGCTTTTTATCAGCAGGTACCTTCAAAGTGGCCGTATCCTAAGACGGCAGTGCCACCTTTTTTGACAAACGTGTGAGCGCCTTATCCACCCTAGGGGATATCTCCCAGCGTAACTTATCCTCTGGCGGGAAAGGGTACGCCATCAGTAACTTTTTAGAAATTACCAGTTTCTTATCGGGGGAACCCACGCTTTTTCACACTTCATTCACTCATTTGATGGGGGAACAAAACACTGCCTGCTTTTTCTCCCCAAACATAAAACCCTTTTTTAGTGGTACTTGGGTTAATGTCAGAAATGTGTAACACATTTTTTATTGCCAGGATCATGTAACGGATGTTCCTAGTGGATTGTGTATATGCCTCAACCTCGTCGACTCTGGAGTCAGACTCCGTGTCGACATCTGTGTCTGCCATCTGAGGGAGCGGGCGTTTTTGAGCCCCTGATGGCCTTTGAGACGCCTGGGCAGGCGCGGGCTGAGAAGCCGGCTGTCCCATAGCTGTTACGTCATCCAGCCTTTTATGTAAGGTGTTGACACTGTCGGTTTATACCTTCCACCTATCCATCCACTCTGGTGTCGGCCCCACAGGGGGCGACATCCCATTTATCGGCATCTGCTCTGTCATCACATAAGCCTCCTCATCAAATGTGTCGACACAGCCGTACCGACACACCGCACACACACAGGGAATGCTCTGACTGAGGACAGGACCCCACACAGCCCTTTGGGGAGACAGAGAGAGAGTATGCCAGCACACACCAGAGCGCTATATAATTTAGGGATTAACACTATATTGAGTGAATTTTTCTTAATAGCTGCTTGTATATACAATATTGCGCCTAAATTTAGTGACCCCCCTCTCTTTTTAACCCTTTGCGCCTGAAAACTACAGGGGAGAGCCTGGGGAGCTGTCTTCCAGTTGCACTGTGAAGAGAAAATGGCGCCAGTGTGCTGAGAGAGATAGCTCCGCCCCTTTTTCGCGGACTTTTCTCCCGCATTTCTATGGATTCTGGCAGGGGTAATTATCACATATATAGCCTCTGGGGCTATATATTGTGGTATTTTTGCCAGCCAAGGTGTTTTTATTGCTGCTCAGGGCGCCCCCCCCCCCCCCCCAGCGCCCTGCACCCTCAGTGACCGGAGTGTGAAGTGTGCATGAGGAGCAATGGAGCACAGCTGCAGTGCTGTGCGCTACCTTGGTGAAGACTGATGTCTTCTGCCGCCGATTTTCCGGACCCCTTCTTGCTTCTTGCTCTGTAAGGGGGACGGCGGCGCGGCTCCGGGACCGAACACCAAGGCCAGTTCCATGCGGTCGATCCCTCTGGAGCTAATGGTGTCCAGTAGCCTAAGAAGCCCAAGCTAGCTGCAAGCAGGTAGGTTCGCTTCTTCTCCCCTTAGTCCCTCGCTGCAGTGAGCCTGTTGCCAGCAGGTCTCACTGTAAAATAAAAAACCTAATTATATACTTTCTTTCTAGAAGCTCAGGAGAGCCCCTAGTGTGCATCCAACCTCGGCCGGGCACAAAATCTAACTGAGGCTTGGAGGAGGGTCATAGTGGGAGGAGCCAGTGCACACCAGGTGACCTAAAAGCTTTCTTTAGTTGTGCCCAGTCTCCTGCGGAGCCGCTATTCCCCATGGTCCTTTCGGAGTTCCCAGCATCCACTAGGACGTCAGAGAAACATATTTTATGCGTATCTTTCGTGATAGGGCTATCAGACGCATTCTGCATATCAATAATCTTTTCCAACCTGCTTACATCTTGTTTCCAGAAAAGTAACAAGTCATCTATGAATCTATAATAGAGACATAGAGAGTTGGAAATTGACGTCTCTTCAAAGAAGAGGCTTTTCTCCACCTCCCACATATAACTGTTGGCGAACGAGGGTGCGACGGAAGAAATATATCTATCTATATCGCTACACAAACACATATATACATACACACATATATACATACATACATACAGATTTTTACCTGTCAGAATCTTCAACATTAAGGGCCTAATTCAGACCTGATTGCTGGGCAGAGATTTATGCTGTCCTGCGATCAGATAGTCGCCGCCTACAGGGGGAGTGTATTTGTGCTGTGCAAGTGTGTGAACGCATGTGTAGCAGAGCTGCACAAACTTATTGTGTGCAGTTTTTGTGCAACCCAGGACTTACTCAGCCGCTGCGATCACATCAGCCTGTCCGGGACTGGAATTCACGTCAGACACCCTCCCTTCCAACGCTTGGACACGCCTGTGTTTTTCCAGACACTCCCAGAAAGCGGTAAGTTGCCACCTACAAACGCCCTCTACCTGTCAATCTCCTTACGATCACCTGTGTGATCGCTTTTTTCGCACCATCCCGATGCTATGCAGCGATGCCCGCTGCAGTCGTCCAATGTGCCTGCGCATTGCGGTGCATATGCATGCACCGCTCGGACCTGATCGCAGGCTGTGAGTAGCGATCAGGTCTTAATTACCCCCCAAGTTTGACAGCACTTAAAAACAGGCACAGCAAAAACGAATACATAATTTGGCACATACAACACTTTGAACAAATGCAAAGCAAAAAGCCATTAGCTACATACGGAATATCTAATCCAAGACACTATTTCCCGAAATAAGCACAAAGGTTAAGGTGCATACACACGGAGAGATATAACCGAGAGATTTTGACTATATAGTCAAAATCGCTCAGAAAGTTAGTGCATATCTCTCCATGTGTACACAGCCAGCGATAGCGATGCGCGTCCCCGCCAGGTCGCTATCGCTGCTAAAAATAGACTGTGCAGGCAAGTCAGTTTTGGCTTGGTCGCTGGAAAAGAAAAAGCATCCCCTTGCTTGAATGAGTTAGCCAAAATCGGCCATAGCCAAAATCGCTGGAAAAGTTAGTCAAAATCTCCTATTGCCAGTTCGAGGGAAATCGCTCAGTCAAAATCTCTCCGTGTGTATGCACCTTTAGAATAGTTTATTTAAAAAACAAAGAAAAATAAAAGGCGTAATTTGAGACATTTAAAATATTGTATGATGTCCAAGACAAATTGTGTAAACTACAATGAATATACCAAAAGACTCTGTTCGCTGAGTAAGATATGTCCGACAACTTCTATTAGGGCATACAAAAGTAGTAGTAGTAATAATAATAATAATAATAATAATAATAAAGTATTTTTGTAAATGTAAAATCTATTATGATCAGCTCATTTGCTATAGCGCAATTTACACATATTACAGACATATGTTTGAGTTTACAGTATTCTATAGAACACACTTACGCAGCATATTCATAAGGGAGAACAGATTCTACCGAGTCCAGTCGGTTCACGAACACCTCGATTTCAGACTGCAAGAGGTAAGGGTTTATAATCAGTATGCAAACAAACTACACAAAAATATACTTGGATGTAAAAACATAATTATGAAAGCACCAGACCTAAAATGTACATAGTAATATTGCAAACCTTTGCAGATTAAAAAAAAAAATAAATAAATAAATATCTTCAGAAGCCAACTATATTTCACATTTAGGGGGCGATTCAATTGTTTTACCTCACGGCTGCCACGGTAGCCGTGGGAGGGCACAATACAGCTCACAGCCTCCTGAGGTGCAATAAGGGCAGCTTGAGCACCCAAAGCAGTACTTTAGATGGGTATAGATGCTTCTTGTAACTAAACCCGGTACTTCTGGGTGCACACACGTGCCCTATGTGGGTGACACACACACACACACACCTAAATTGCTCCAATGAGCACCAGTTACATTTGGCCACCCACAAAACAGTTGAATTCCCCCTTAATGTTTGTTAAAAAGAGATTTTAAGTCAAATCTTGCAAATACATTTTTAGTTAAAATGCCTATTGCCCTTACTAAAGTGCCAATTTGCCACAGCTTAAAAGACGAAACATAAAAAAAAAAAAAAAAAATGTTAGTGTTTGCTGAAAGTCTCCATTACTGATTTATTGATATTCATTCAACACTTTACAATTATAAAAAAACTTTTCTAGTGTAAGCTAATAATCAGAGATGGTTGATTGACTTATTCTACTGATTTACAAGAAATATTCAGCGAGTTTCTGTATTTTTACAAGACATTTTGTCCATGTGAGAAGCCTTTGTAGTAATGCTTAGCATAACACTACTAACACAAGTGGAGTACAGAGTTGTGTGGGTCCATTACATTCAGGGAACACAACTGCTCTGGTGAACAAAACACCCACATTAATAGGCCCTACACACTGGCCGATTTGTTTGAAAGATATGAACGATCTCGTTCATATCTTTCAGTGTGGAGGCTCCAGCGATGAACGATGCGCGGCCCCGCGCTCGTTCATCGCTGGTCCCCCGTCGGCTGTGCATGCAGGCCAATATGGACGATCTCGTCCACATTTGCCTGCACTTCAATGGAGCCGCGTGACGGGGGCCCTCGGTGGCGGATCGGCATGTCTGTAGGGCCCATAAGTTACATTTTAGCATTTTGTTTGTTTGTTTAAAAATAATAATAATAATAATAATTCTATGAAAAAGTACCTAAAGCTATAATTTTAGATTTCAACGGATTTATAATTTAAGGTGAACTAGACAATGATAATTCAATAATGTGTGTTAATTCTAAAGCACAACCTTATTTTAATATAAAGTCAACATTTTTTTTATTTTATTTAATACAGCAGCTTGAAAAGGTATTCAACCTGCTGTGAGCAGATCAGGGTATGGATGCAGTCTCCTGGGATAGACCGAGCACTTTCTGCACCAGCCCCAAATAGGAATACACCAGTCAATGGTATTTAGTACAAATAGCCGCAGCTATTTTTATTTGCAGCAAACGCAAAACAAAACATAAATCCTAGCCCATCTGGGCACTAACTATACATAAGTTTTTCCTCTCATTGCGTGAAAAGGATCTACTGTCCAACTCACCAAAACAGCACTCACTTCAGGCAGTAATGGTGTCTCTCTCTCTATAAACCAGCTGCTTGATCCCCAGGCAATGAGAGAGTTCCTGTCCAGGCTGACAGGCTTTTATCACACCTATGCAGGTTAGCACTGATTAGCCTTCTCTGAGGCTACAGGCCTTCAAGACCTGGACTGTGTCCTCCCCCCTCTCTCTAATATAAATATATATATATATATATATATATATATATATATATATATATATATATATATATATATATATATATATATATATATATATATATATATATATGAAAAATATACAATTTAGATCCGCGCACACTTTGTTTAGTCCAGAGTTTGTTAGGTCAAACACATGAGGTGCCTGCTCTTCCACTCCTGCCAGGAGCCACAAATTTCTAGATAATAAAATAAGGAGAGCGCACCAGTGAATAATAGTAAAAAGTAACAATTTACTTGTGTAAATATCCACGTACATCAAGGTTCACATTCAAGCACTTAGCCACTTCTCCGATAACCTCCTCCGCAACGATGTAATTCAGTCAGTGGGGTATTTTTCCGGAGATGCCGTCATAGCTCCTGACGAAGTCCTCTAGTGACGAAACGCGTTGGACGTGGCTTACAAGTGCAAGACGAATCCTGTCTTCCGCCTGAGACAGAGCAGACGGCATCTCCGGAAAAATACCCCACTGACTGAATTACATCGTTGCGGAGGAGGTTATCGGAGAAGTGGCTAAGTGCTTGAATGTGAACCTTGATGTACGTGGATATTTACACAAGTAAATTGTTGCTTTTTACTATTATTCACTGGTGCGCTCTCCTTATTTTATTATATATATATATATATATATATATATATATATATATATATATATATATATATATATATATATATATATATACATACATATATATACATACATATACACACACACATATACATACATACATATACATACCCAGGACCGCTTGACCAGCCTTTACTAAATGCCCAAACTCTGGGTGTGTACTCACGATGAGATATTTTCTTTCGATTTTGATTATATAGTCGGAAATCGCAACAAAAGTTAGTGCAGATCGCAAGGTGAAAGTCACCTTGCGATCCCGATGCGTGGTCCCGCCAGGTCGGCATCGCAAGAAAAGATAGACTGTGCAGGCAAGTCAATCCTTGCTAGATCGGTGTACTATCTAGTTCATCTCACATGTCAATGACATCTCACATAAGCCAAAATCGTAAGCACACATAGTCCATATCTCAAGAAAAGTTAGTCAAAATCTGTGCTATCTGGGCTCCGGGGAGTTCAAAGGAAATCGCAAGTAAAAATCGGGCATAGCAAAGATCTCACCGTGTGTACACACCCTAACCAAGTCTGTTTTGCAGACAGACATTTTCCTGCCCTCAAACAAAATTCAACAGCTTTTATCACAACCCTAAAAAGTCAACAGCCTTTCTGTATTACATGACAAACAAATTGTCCCAGACAAAAAAAGTAATCTTTCATGGATAAAAGAACCACAACTTCAAATAATGGGCCAGATGTAATGATGGCCGAGTTCGGCGGACGTGCGGTATGCTGGCTAAACTCGGACAGTTTTTTAAAGGGGCAATCACTTACAAGGCAAAACCATGCCTTCATAAAGATATGACCCATATAGGAAAAGGTTTCAAAATAATATCCAAGTGTTTAAATATCACAGGGGTCGATTCTATTCGGCAACTTAAGAATAGCGCCGGGAATTAGCTCCCGACGCTATTCAATTCAGCTCCAGTTAAGTCGGCGATGTCCCGTTCTCGCCGACTTAACAGGTAGTTTTGTCGGGAGAACGGGCATTCTCCGACTTAACTACCCGCGGCGATGCTGATTCCCGACAGAATCAGCCTCGCGCCGGCCGCGAGGCAGCACTTTTGTCGGGTTTCTTCTCTCATCCCCCGGGGATGAGAGAAGAATTCCCGACAATTGCGGGTCACTAGCAGCTGAATTGAATAGCGTCGGGAGCTAATTCCCGGCGCTATTCTTAAGTTGCCGAATAGAATCGACCCCACAGAGCATGAAAGACCTGTGAAGAAAGATACAGACCAACTATCACTGTATAGGTCATTGGTATAGCCTCATCTGGAATGTCATGTCCAGTTCTGGAAACCATGGGGTAAATTTACTATAATTAAGATGGGATGTTGCCCACAGCAAGGTGGAAATATAGGATTTTAAATACCTACTGGTAAATCCTTTTCTCGTAGTCCATAAGGGATATTGGGCGCCCGCCTCTGTGCGGTGACTTTCTGCAGGTTATCTGTTATGTGTTACCTGTTCAGCTGTTGCTGTTTTCTGTTGCCAGCCGTTGCTGGCCAGGTTATGTTATGGTGTGCTGGTGTGTAAATCTCACCACACTAATTGTTGTCATGGTCCTTCTCTCAAGTATGTCTTTTCTCCTTCGGGCACTGTTTTACCTATAACTGCCTGTGGGAGGGGGCATAGAGGGGAGGAGCCAGCACACCCAGTTGAAGAAATTTAAAGTGCACTGGCTCCTTTGGATCAATCTATACCCTGTCGTACTAAATATCGGTCCCCAATATCCCTTTATGGACTATGAGAAAAGGCTTTACCGGTAAGTATTTAAAATCCTATTTTAAGACATATCTAGTTGAAAAGTAAAAAAGTAATTTTGTGGCATGTGCCTCTCTTTCCACTGAGCCCCTCAATTGTTGTGCTGTTGGGGCATGACTGCATGATTTCTGCTCGCAGCCTAAAGTGGCAGCAGAAATCAGCAACGGGGCAACAAAACTGCTTTTTGGGTGCGCTACACAGGACTTTCCATGGTATTAACTGATGTATGCATCTAAACCCAGTGCATGTGAGCGCGATGAGTAATGCAGTCACGACCGAGCGCGATGAGTAATGCAGTCACGACCGAGCGCAATGAGTAATGCAGTAAAAGGCCGATTGACAAAACAATGAAATTGCTCCGTCAGGTGGCCAAAAAATATATTTTTCTCTAACATCCATGAGGGATAATGGGGACAGATTTAGTACGATGGGGATGTCCCAAAGCTTCCAGAATGGGCGGGAACGTGCGGAGACTACTGTAGCACCGCCTGCCCAAACTGGGTATCCTCTTTGGCCAGGGTATCAAATTCGTAGAATTTCACAAAAGTGTTCTTCCCCGACCAGGTAGACGCTCGGAATAGTTGCAAGGCCGAGACTCCACGGGCAGCCGCCCAGGAAGAGCCCACTGACCTTGTAGAGTGGGCCTTCAGAGACTGAGGAGCAGGTAAGGCTGCCGACACATAGGACTGCTGGATAGTAAGCCTAATCCAACGAGCAATGGTCTGCTTTGAAGCAGGACAACCCTTTTTCTGTGCATCATAAAGCACGAATAAGGAGTCCATCTTTCTGACCTGAGCTGTGCAGCCGACATATATCTTCAAAGCATGCACAACATCCAAAGACTCCGGAGGAGCCGAAGCGTCAGAACAGGACGGAACCACAATAGGCTGATTCAGGTAGAATGCAGAGACAACCGTCGGCAGGAACTGCTGTCTTGCCCGGAGCTCCGCTCTGTCCTTGTAAAAGACCAAGTAGGGACTTTTACACAATAAGGCTCCCAATTCTGAGACACGTCTAGCAGAAGCCAGGGCCAATAACATCACGGTCTTCCATGTGAGGTACTTTTCTTCTACCGTCATCACAGGCTCAAACCAGGAGGACTGCAGAAATTTCAACACTACATCCAAAGCTCAGGGTGCCGCAGGCGGCACAAAGGGAGGTTGTATGTGGAACACCCCTTGTAAGAAGGTCTGAACTTCTGGCAACACAGCCAATTTTCTTCTGAAAGAAAATTGAGAGAGCTGAAATCTGGACCTTAACGGAGCCCAGACGTAAGCCCTTATCCACACCAGCCTGTAGGAAACGTACCAAGTGAAACTTTGCAGGTGGATAAGTGCGTTCCTCGCACCAAGACACATATCTCCTCCAGATATGATGATAGTGTTTTGACGTCACAGGTTTTCTGACTTGCACCATAGTGGCAATTACTTTTTCGGAAAGCCCTTTGTGAGCTAGGATGTTCTGCTTAACTTCCATGCCGTTAAACAAAGCCACCATAAATCCGGGTAGACGAACGGTCTTTGCTGAAGAAGATCCTTTTTTAGAGGCAGAGGCCAACGGTCCTCTATGGACATGTCCAGAAGAGCTGCGTACCACGCCCTTGGGGGCCAATCTGGCACAGTCAGGATTGCTTGTACTCTGTGATATCTGATCCACTGGAGCACCCTTGGGATCAATGGAATCAGAGGAAATAGGTAGACCAACCGTTAAGGCCAAGACGACGTCAGCGCATCCACTGCACTCGCCTGAGGGTCTCTGGTTCGTGAGCAGTAGCAGCGAAGCTTCTTGTTGAGGCGAGACGCCATCATGTCGATCTGCAGGTATGCCCACCTATCGACAATCTGTTGAAACACCTGAGGATATAATCCCCACTCCCCCAGGTGGAGGTCGTGGAGACTCAGGAAGTCTGCTTCCCAGTTGTCCACTCCTAGAATGAGAATTGCGGACAGTGCTCTTGCATTTCTTTCTGCCCAGAGAAGTATTTTTGACACTTCTCGCATGCAGGCCCTGCTTTTCGTCCCTCTCTGTCGATTGATGTATGCCACTACTGTGGCATTGTCTGACTGAACCTGGATCGCCTGATCCCTTAGTAGAGGGGAGGCCTGAATCAGAGCATTGTAGATCGCCCGAAGTTCCAGAATGTTGATCAGAAGTAGGGCCTCTTGGGCAGACCACCTGCCCTGGAACTGCACCCCCTGGGTGACAGCTCCCCATCCTCTCAGGCTTGCATCCGTCATGAGTAGGAATAATCCTGAATCCTGAAACGTCGGCCTTCCAGCAGGTTGGAAGACTGTAACCACCACAGGAGTGAAATCCTGGCCTGGGGTGACAGCTGAATCATCCGGTGCATCTGAAGATGTGAACCGGACCACTTGTTCAGGATGTCCATTTGGAAGGGTCTGGCATGGAAACTTCCGAACTGTATCACCTCGTACAAGGCCACCATTTTTCCCAACAATTTTATGCAAAGATGAATGGAAACTCGAGCAGGTTGGAGAACCATGCGAACCATCTCTTGAAGTGTTCTCACCTTGTCCTTTGGGAGGAACACTCTTTGAGCTACCGTATCCAGTCTCATACCCAGAAACAGGAGCCTTTGAGACGGTTCCAGGTGAGACTTCCGTAGATTGAGGATCCACCCGTGGTGAGACAGAAGTTGGATAGTGCGATCTATATGGAGCAGTAGAAGCTCCCTGGAACTCGCTTTTATCAGGAGATCATCCAGGTAAGGGACAATGTTGACCCCTTGGACTCTGAGCTGGAACATCATTTCCGCCATCACCTTCATGAACACTCTTGGAGCTGTAGACAGGCCGAAGGGCAACGCCTGAAACTGGTAGTGATCGTTCAGTAGGGTGAACCGCAGATAGGCCTGATGAGGAGGCCAAATTGGGATATGTAGGTAGGCATCCTTGATATCCAGGGACACGATCCTGTTGTTCCAGGCCCGCGATCACCGCTCTCAAAGATTCTATCTTGAATTTGAAAACCTTCAGGTAAGGATTCAAAGACTGAAAATTCAAAATGGGTCTCACAGACCCGTCTGGTTTTGGTACTACAAACAGACTGGAGTAGTAACCTTGTCCTTGCTGTAGCAGGGGTACTGGAACAATGTCTCAGGACTGGAACAACTTGTCGATGGCCAGAGATAATGTCCCAATAACTCCCATACTGAGAGAGAATGGGTTCCCAGCTATAAGCATGCTTGTCCTATTTATTTTATGATGCTAGAATTGGATTGCATTGCAGTAGGAATAAACTAGTCCAGAAGTTCACAAACACGGTCCTCAAGGCACCCAAACGGTCCAGGTTTTAAATATATCCATGGCTCAAGCACAGATGGTTAAATCAAATTGACTGAGATACTAATTAAGTCACCTGTGGCCAACATGGATATACTTAAAACCTGGTCTGTTGGGGTGCCTTGAGGACGACGTTTAAAAACCTCTGAACTAGTCCTATATGAATCCTTCTGTCTCAAGAGTATACAATAGACAAGAGGTCTCTCTCCTTCCTATGAGGTTGCATAGAGAAACATGTCTACTTTCCCTATATAGGGAGTTGACACTAATAGCTGGGGCTGTGTGTGATCAATAGATGAAGTTATCCATTCAGCATTTCCTCCTCTGGCCATAACATAAATCTATTTGACAGTAATAGCCAGTAACTATAGTATTCTATAAAGTTCAGTAACTACAGTAGACTAGAAAGTTCAGTAACTGCTGAACTGCATGCTAAAAGTCTGCCACTGTGCATAAAGCAGAGGGTGAATAATGTGTCTGTCTGAATACAAGTCTTTTCACAGTGTGTGTTGGGTGCCGTGTCTTGGGGATTCAGATCACACCAACCAGCACAGCCTCTTGGCTCTGATGCTGCACTGCATCTCCCCCAATTCATCATCCTGTGTTGGGCTAGGAATTGACTATGCTATGGGTAGTTCCCTCTTACCCCGTAGCTGCGCCCACCTGCTTCTAAAGCAGTTGGGCGCAGTGGTTCTTCACTGCAGCCAATCGCACAGATCCTGTGACTGAGTGCCTGCCTCTGCCCATCAGCGCTGGCACCCTGTAATGCCTTTACTGCAGCCACCGCCAGCTGTTAGGGCTGCAATCATCCACTGTCATGAGACCCACTCAGTCGTTACTCTTCCCAAGCTCTTCTGGCCACCACTTATGTGTAAAGCTCTGACGACAGTAGTGCTGCACAGGCTCCCTCTCCTCCTCCTCCTCCCCCCCCCATACACACACACCCCTTGTATCCCGGTAGCCTGATCACAGCTCTTACAAGCAGTGAGTGGTGGTGGGGTTTTGGGGGACACACGTGAGCCATTCTAGAGCTCTCAGCACTGGCCACCAAATGTGTACATTCTTACAGGAAACGTAATATGGGGGCAGATGTATTAAGCCTGGAGAAGTGGTATAGCAGTGATAAGTGCAAGGTGATAATGCACCAGCCAATCAGCTCTAATATGTAAATTTACAGTTAGGAGCTGATTGGCTGGTGCGTTATCACCTTGCACTTATCACTGCTTTTATCACTTTTCCAGGCTTAATACATCTGCCCCTTAGTATTAAACATATATTCACCATATAATATATATCTATGAATTAGGCATATATTTTTCTGTTATATAGCCGACTCATTTCACCTATAAGTACATACATGAATTTACAACAGGTTTTTACTAAGAATGTATTTAAATATACGTTCCTATGCATATACGGTACAAGTTATTAATTTATTTTTCTTCTACCTCACAATATACCCATATCTACCATAAATATACTTATGTATAGCTATATTGACCCAATGACATCTCCCTAAACAAGGTTACATTAATAATAGTTTTGTTTTCTTCAATTTAAACCATCTTCATTAGATTGTAAGCTCTCAGGAGCAAAGGCATTTTCCACTTCAACTCATTGCTTTCTAGCCTGTCACTTTTTATTTTATTTTTGTATGCCAGTTCCACATGGTCTAACATTGTGTATAACCATGGCACTTAATGGGGGATATTCAATTAAACCCTTAATTGCCGCAACAGAGCTATTCAATCAGCGGGGATTACCCTACGCGTGAATCCCCGATGTTGGACTTAAGCTGCCAGGCAAAGTCCGCAAGAGAATGGTAAAATCGGGGTTTGCGCACGTGATACACCCATTGATTCCACAGTTTATGCGTGGTAATCCCTGATTTTGGCCATGGGAAAAAAAAAAAAAAGACTTTAATTAAATAGCCTTTTCCCGTGCCGCGGGATTTTCAGCTGGCAAGTAGCCGTGGGGTTAATTGAATATCCCTGAATACCTATTTTATTTTTTATTTGTTTTAAAGATTAAACATAGTGGTATAAAACACTCCAGCCATTGCCACAGCGATGTATGCTATAGAGTTTGACACTTGCCAAACCAGTAGTAAGCAACAGGTCAGTCAGGTTTAAGAAACTGGGACAGGCACTTTTTTCTCTCACATATTATATTAAAATTACTTCCTGGGAAAAGGGTGTGGAAGAAAATTCTTACAAAGGCCACAGCTCACTTCAGAGTTCTGATAACAGGGTGATCCAAAAATAGTTGGACAGTAAATTATAAAATTTATTTTGAGATTACATATAGAATTATATTTACTAAAACAATACAAAAGCACTAGAATTTTTTTTTAGCAATACCGGTGCTCAAACTGCTGTCCATCACAATTTACTTTGAAGTCTACCTTTCACAATCCCTATTCCATCTACTGTCCACCTACTTTTGGTTCCCCCTGTATATTTATGAAAATGAATTGCACCATCCTCAAAGAGAGATTAGACACAAATTTTGCCTATTTATCCTCCACTGGTTTGGAAAGTGTTAGGGTGGGTACACACTTACCGATATGTACCTAGCCCAACATCGCTGCCAATGGGACCTAGCATTCGGCCAGTGCATACACATTTGCCAATGCCGTGTCCGACTGGAGTGCGGAGGGACTTGTGACATCCCCAGTTGGCTTTGCTGAAGGGCCAGAGGAGGTCTATAGCGACCCACGGATATCATGGGTACACACTAGACGATGTACCTGATGTGTCGCCCCGACATATCGTCTAGTGTGTACCCAGCTTTAGACTATAGAGAAGTACCAACTAGTGAAGACGTTGTGCATAGCATCAAATTCACTTATTTTATAGGATATACTTTCATAGAATGCTACCTCAAAGATGATTGCTATAGGCAGCTTCTCCATTGCTTTTGTGTCATTACATAATGCTACATATGTCCCTTAGATCCTCATCTGGGTTGGTACTGATATCTCAGTGCACAGGATCCCGCTGGTCAGAATGCCGACAGTGGCATCCATATGTTCAAACTCAATACAGATTTTGTTATTTTAACCCTAACCCACCCCTGCCGCAGCCTAACCCTAAACTCAGTACTTACCGTCATGATCATGAGTGCTGGGTTATTAACTATATCCACCTCATCTAGGAAGAACCATGCTACCCTCTGCTTACATATAGATCCCATACTGTAATAGGATAGCACTCCATATAAATAGAACACACACACACACACACAAGGACCCTACCATCCTATGATGATACACTAGAGGCAGATTATGAATCTGTGCAGGAACAGTGGCTGAATGCTCATGCACACACCATGCCTATACAATCCCACAGGGTGCTAGAGCCGTCAATCAGTTATCGTGCATGCTGGTACTTCTAGCTCCACTGCAGAGAAGGAGTCCCAGGATGTTCATTCAGCCTTTCATTTATATACTGTAGAACTTGTGTACGGAGGGCCCCGCAGTCACAGCTCACCTTACACTCAGACCCAGAGGCGTCCTTTGTCTCGCAGAAGGCAACTGGGGCAAGGCCCGGCAGGTAGAAGGCTGCTGCGGGCCTCGGGATGGAGGCGGTGGCTGCCAGCAGCAGAACCAGCAGCGCAGTGCACAGCGGTCTCGCCATTACGTTACCAGCAGCGCAGGATCCACAATCACAGGATTCACTTCCTGCTTCTCTCCCCGCAGACACGTCACCCGCCCTGACGTCAGGATGGGGGCTGGCTGCGTGCGCAGCTACTGGCCGCAGCAGCAGAAGACCAGCGTGGTATTCCGGCCAGCGGCTCCGCTACTTCCGGGTACGTAGGGTCTCAGGTCAGAGAAGCTGCCTTGCGGACCGGTTTCCATGGCAGCGGCGCGTATAGATATGAGATTGGATCTATCCTGAAGAGACTGTAAAGAGCCGCTCTTGGCTTCCCATCTCCTCAGCCGGGGATGACGTGTTCGCTGTTCAGTCATCTTGTACACATGGCTGTGACGACGTGCCGCGGCGCCGGATTGTGTAGCGACTGAAAATATAGGATTGTATAACCTGCTGGATCTGTACTGGTACTAACCTGCTGGACCTGTACTAGAGGAATGGTCCTCGCTCTGGTCTGCATAAATAGCAAATTGACTATGATGGGGTAGATTGAATTTCTATGTATATTTCATAAAATCTTAAACCTTGTATTTTAGATTATTATTATCCTTTATCCCATAGATTGTAAACTTGCGAGTAGGGCACTCCTACCTCCATGACTGTTTGTTTTTTACCCAGTTTTGTCATCGAATTGTGTCCAGTTGTAAAGCGCAACGGAATTTGCAGTGCTGTATAGGAAACTGTTAATAAATAATATGCTGCCATGACTGTTCCACGGCACCTAACAAATTACAGTACATATACAAATGAACAAGAGAAGAAAACAGCGACATTGGGACGAGGCTGAAGTTCGCTTCTTATTCACTTATTATTCGGCTCTAGCTTCTTATTCAGAAAATGTTATATTAAGACATTTAAGTAAGGATAGATTACTAAGTTAACATTGTATAAACAAAACATTGTGTCCCTTATACCAATTTACATTGCATTTAGCCTGAAAAAGGATTTGGGCATGAAAATGGGTGTTAAAGTGGGCACAGACACCAGATTTCATCATTTTGAATTGGAAGCTGTAGTTCTGCAAGGGTTAAACAGCGTTGGTCAAAAGATTTGACACTAGAAACTCAATCAGGGTGGTCACTTACATATCACTCACTTGCAATTTGCCTTGACCAGCAAGCATTTGGGCTTGAAAATGGGTGGTAAAGCGGGCACAGACATCAGATTTTGTAATTGAATAAGAAACTGTAGTTCTGCAAGTGTTAAACAGTGTTGGTCAACAGATTTGACAATTGAACACCACACAGGGTGGTCATTTACATATCACCAACTTGCAATTTGCCTTGAACAACAAGCATTTGGGCATCACAATTGGTGGTAAAACGGGCACAGGCACCAGATTTAGTCATTTTGAAAGATAGCTGTAGTTCTGCAAGGGTTAAACAGCGTTGGTCAACAGATTTGAGACCTGAAAACCACACAGGGTGGTCACTTACATATCACCCACTTGTAATTTGCCTTAACCAACAAGCATTTGGGCATGAAAATGGGTGTCAGAGCGAGCACAGACACCAGATTTTGTCATTTTGCACAGGAAGCTGTACTTCTGCCAGGATTAAACAGCGCTTGGACCCAACCAGCGTGTGGTCCTTCCAAACAACTCAACTTTGGTTTCATCTGTCCACAGAATATTTTGCCAGTAGTGCTGTGGAACATTCAGCTGCTCTTTTGCAAACTTCAAATGTGAAGCAATGTTTTTTTGGACAGCAGTGGCTTCCTCCGTGGTATCCTCCCATGAACTCCATTCCTGTTCAGCATGTCCCAGAGATTTCACGAGGCTGAAGTTAGCTTCTTATTCGGCCAGCTTCTTATTCACTTCTTATTCAAGCTCCAGCTTCTTATTCAGATCATTCAGTTTTGCAAGGGTTAATGAGTCTTGGGCAACACATTTGACACCTGAAATTCACAAAGTAGGGTCCCTTTCATATGACCCACATGTATTTTGGCTTGCCCAACGCTGGTTTGCCCATGAAATACGCTGGCAAAGTGGGCACATACACTATAATTCACCATTTTGAATAAGTAGCTGTAGTTTTGCAAGGGTTAACGAGTCTCGGGCAACAATTTTGACAGCTGAAATCAACTGAGTCGGGTCACTTGCATATGACCCACATGGATTTTGCCTTGCCCGACACTGGTCTGGGCATGAAATACGCTGGCAAGGTGGGCATATACACAGTATTATGAATTACTATTATGAATAAGTAGCTGTAGTTTTGCAAGGGTTAACGAGTCTCGGGCAAAAAATTTGACACCTGAAATCAACTTAATCGGGTCACTTGCATATGACCCACATGGATTTTGCCTTGCCCAACACTGGTTTGGGCATGAAATACGCTGCCCAAGTGGGCACCTTAACACTATAATTTTCCATTATGAATAATTAGCTGTAGTTTTGCAAGGGTTAACAAGTCTCGGGCAACAAATTTGACACCTGAAATCAACCGAGTCGGGTCACTTGCATATGACCCACATGTATTTTGCCTTGCCCAACACTGGTTTGGGCATGAAATATGCTGCCCAAGTGGGCATCTTAACACTATCATTTTCTATTATGAATAAGTAGCTGTAGTTTCTCTATCGTCCTAGTGGATGCTGGGGTTCCTGAAAGGACCATGGGGAATAGCGGCTCCGCAGGAGACAGGGCACAAAAAGTAAAGCTTTTCCAGATCAGGTGGTGTGCACTGGCTCCTCCCCCCATGACCCTCCTCCAGACTCCAGTTAGATTTTTGTGCCCGGCCGAGAAGGGTGCAATTCTAGGTGGCTCTCATAAAGAGCTGCTTAGAGAAAGTTTAGCTTAGGTTTTTTATTTTACAGTGATTCCTGCTGGCAACAGGATCACTGCAACGAGGGACAGAGGGGAGAAGAAGTGAACTCACCTGCGTGCAGGATGGATTGGCTTCTTGGCTACTGGACATCAGCTCCAGAGGGACGATCACAGGTACAGCCTGGATGGTCACCGGAGCCGCGCCGCCGGCCCCCTTGCAGATGCTGAAGTAAGAAGAGGTCCAGAATCGGCGGCTGAAGACTCCTGCAGTCTTCTAAAGGTAGCGCACAGCACTGCAGCTGTGCGCCATTTTCCTCTCAGCACACTTCACACGCAGTCACTGAGGGTGCAGGGCGCTGGGGGGGGGCGCCCTGGGAGGCAAATGTAAACCTATATAAAGGCTAAAAATACCTCACATATAGCCCCCAGAGGCTATATGGAGATATTTAACCCCTGCCTGTATTCACAAAATAGCGGGAGACGAGCCCGCCGAAAAAGGGGCGGGGCCTATCTCCTCAGCACACGGCGCCATTTCCTCTCACAGCTCCGCTGGTCAGGACGGCTCCCAGGTCTCTCCCCTGCACTGCACTACAGAAACAGGGTAAAACAGAGAGGGGGGGCAAATTTAATGGCAATATCTTGATATATATAAAGCAGCTATAAGGGAGCACTTATTATAAGGCTATCCCTGTCATATATAGCGCTTTTTGGTGTGTGCTGGCAGACTCTCCCTCTGTCTCCCCAAAGGGCTAGTGGGTCCTGTCTTCGTTTAGAGCATTCCCTGTGTGTCTGCTGTGTGTCGGTACGTGTGTGTCGACATGTATGAGGACGATATTGGTGTGGAGGCGGAGCAATTGCCAAATATGGGGATGTCACCTCCTAGGGGGTCGACACCAGAATGGATGCCTTTATTTATGGAATTACGGGATAGTGTCAACACGCTAAAGCAGTCGTTTGACGACATGAGGCGGCCGGACAATCAATTAGTGCCTGTCCAGGCGCCTCAAACACCGTCAGGGGCTGTAAAACGCCCTTTGCCTCAGTCGGTCGACACAGACCCAGACACAGGCACTGATTCCAGTGGTGACGAATCAACCGTATTTTCCAGTAGGGCCACACGTTATATGATTTTGGCAATGAAGGAGGCGTTACATTTAGCTGATACTACAGGTACCACTAAACAGGGTATTATGTGGGGTGTGAAAAAACTACCTATAGTTTTTCCTGAATCAGAAGAATTAAATGACGTGTGTGATGAAGCGTGGGTTGCCCCTGATAAAAAGCTGATAATTTCAAAGAAATTATTGGCATTATACCCTTTCCCGCCAGAGGTTAGGGAGCGCTGGGAAACACCTCCTAGGGTGGACAAGGCGCTAACACGCTTATCAAAACAAGTGGCGTTACCTTCTCCTGAGACGGCCGCACTTAAAGATCCATCAGATAGGAGGATGGAAAATATCCAAAAAAGTATATACACACATGCAGGTGTTATACTACGACCAGCTATAGCGACTGCCTGGATGTGCAGTGCTGGGGTAGTTTGGTCAGAGTCCCTGATTGAAAATATTGATACCCTGGACAGGGACAATATTTTACTGTCGTTAGAACAAATAAAGGATGCATTTCTTTATATGCGTGATGCACAGAGGGATATCTGCACACTGGCATCACGGGTAAGTGCTATGTCCATTTCGGCCAGAAGAGCTTTATGGACGCGACAGTGGACAGGCGATGCGGATTCAAAACGGCATATGGAAGTTTTGCCGTATAAAGGGGAGGAGTTATTTGGAGTCGGTCTATCAGATTTGGTGGCCACGGCTACAGCCGGGAAATCCACCTTTCTACCTCAAGTCACTCCCCAACAGAAAAAGGCACCGACTTTTCAACCGCAGCCCTTTCGTTCCTTTAAAAATAAGAGAGCAAAGGGCTATTCATATCTGCCACGAGGCAGAGGTCGAGGGAAGAAACAGCAACAGGCAGCTCCTTCCCAGGAACAGAAGCCCTCCCCGGCTTCTACAAAAGCCTCAGCATGACGCTGGGGCTTCTCAAGCGGACTCGGGGACGGTGGGAGGTCGTCTCAAAAATTACAGCGCGCAGTGGGCTCACTCGCAGGTAGATCCCTGGATCCTGCAGATAATATCTCAGGGGTACAGGTTGGAATTAGAGACAGATCCACCTCGCCGTTTCCTGAAGTCTGCTTTACCAACGTCCCCTTCCGAAAGGGAGACGGTTTTGGAAGCCATTCACAAGCTGTACTCTCAGCAGGTGATAGTCAAGGTACCTCTTCTACAACAAGGGAAGGGGTATTATTCCACTCTATTTGTGGTACCGAAGCCGGATGGCTCGGTAAGGCCTATTCTAAATCTGAAGTCTTTGAACCTGTACATAAAGAAGTTCAAGTTCAAGATGGAGTCACTCAGAGCAGTGATAGCGAACCTGGAAGAAGGGGACTTTATGGTATCCTTGGACATCAAGGATGCGTATCTCCACGTTCCAATTTACCCCTCACACCAGGGGTACCTCAGGTTCGTTGTACAAAACTGTCACTATCAGTTTCAGACGCTGCCGTTTGGTTTGTCCACGGCACCTCGGGTCTTTACAAAGGTAATGGCCGAGATGATGATTCTTCTTCGAAGAAAAGGCGTATTAATTATCCCATACTTGGACGATCTCCTAATAAGGGCAAGGTCCAGAGAACAGCTAGAGATGGGATTAGCAATATCTCAAGAGGTGCTAAAGCAGCACGGATGGATTCTGAATATTCCAAAATCCAAATTAATGCCGACAACTCGTCTGCTGTTCCTAGGGATGATTCTGGGCACGGTTCAGAAAAAGGTTTTTCTTCCCGAGGAAAAAGCCAAGGAGTTATCCGACCTGGTCAGGAATCTCCTAAAACCAGGAAAGGTGTCTGTACATCAATGCACGCATCTTCAGATGCACCTGCGGATAACCCTGTCTCCAAGGACAAGGGTATCTCTTCTGTGGTGGTTGCAGAGGGCTCATCTATTGGAGGGCCGCAGATTCGGCATACAGGATTGGATCCTGGTGACCACGGACGCCAGCCTGAGAGGCTGGGGAGCAGTCACACAAGGAAGAAACTTCCAGGGAGTGTGGTCGAGCCTGGAAAAGTCTCTTCACATAAACATTCTGGAACTAAGAGCAATCTACAATGCTCTAAGCCAGGCGGAACCTCTGCTTCAAGGAAGACCGGTGTTGATCCAGTCGGACAACATCACGGCAGTCGCCCATGTAAACAGACAGGGCGGCACAAGAAGCAGGAGTGCAATGGCAGAAGCTGCCAGGATCCTTCGCTGGGCGGAGAATCACGTGATAGCACTGTCAGCAGTGTTCATCCCGGGAGTGGACAACTGGGAAGCAGACTTCCTCAGCAGACACGATCTTCACCCGGGAGAGTGGGGACTTCATCCAGAAGTTTTCCACATGCTAATAAACCGTTGGGAAAGACCAATGGTGGACATGATGGCGTCTCGCCTCAACAAAAAACTGGACAGGTATTGCGCCAGGTCAAGAGATCCGCAGGCAATAGCTGTGGACGCGCTGGTAACACCTTGGGTGTACCAGTCGGTGTATGTGTTTCCTCCTCTGCCTCTCATACCAAAGGTATTGAGAATCATACGGCAAAGCGGAGTAAGAACGATACTAGTGGCTCCGGATTGGCCAAGAAGGTCTTGGTACCCGGAACTTCAAGAGATGGTCACGGACGATCCGTGGCCTCTACCTCTAAGACAGGACCTGCTTCAGCAGGGACCGTGTCTATTCCAAGACTTACCGCGGCTGCGTTTGACGGCATGGCGGTTGAACGCCAGATCCTAAAAGGAAAAGGCATTCCAGAAGAAGTCATTCCTACCTTGATTAAGGCAAGAAAGGAAGTCACCGCGAAGCATTATCACCGCATTTGGCGGAAATATGTTGCGTGGTGCGAGGATCGGAGTGCTCCGACGGAGGAATTTCAACTGGGTCGTTTCCTACATTTCCTGCAATCAGGATTGTCTATGGGTCTCAAATTGGGATCTATTAAGGTTCAAATTTCGGCCCTGTCAATATTCTTCCAAAAAGAATTGGCCTCAGTTCCTGAGGTCCAGACTTTTGTCAAAGGAGTACTGCATATACAGCCTCCTGTGGTGCCTCCGGTGGCACCGTGGGATCTAAATGTAGTTTTAGATTTCCTCAAATCCCATTGGTTTGAACCACTAAAAAATGTGGATTTGAAATATCTCACATGGAAAGTGACTATGTTACTGGCCCTGGCGTCCGCCAGGAGAGTATCTGAACTGGCGGCTTTATCTTATAAAAGCCCTTATTTAATTTTCCATTCGGATAGGGCAGAGCTGCGGACGCGTCCGCATTTTCTCCCTAAGGTGGTATCAGCGTTTCACCTGAACCAACCTATTGTAGTGCCTGCGGCTACAAGCGACTTGGAGGACTCCAAGTTGTTGGACGTTGTCAGAGCTTTAAAAATATACATTTCAAGGACGGCTGGAGTCAGAAAATCTGACTCGCTGTTTATACTGTATGCACCCAACAAGTTGGGTGCGCCTGCTTCTAAGCAGTCGATTGCTCGTTGGATTTGTAACACAATTCAACTTGCACATTCTGTGGCAGGCCTGCCACAGCCTAAATCTGTTAAGGCCCATTCCACAAGGAAGGTGGGCTCATCTTGGGCGGCTGCCCGAGGGGTCTCGGCATTACAACTCTGCCGAGCAGCTACGTGGTCAGGGGAGAACACGTTTGTAAAATTCTACAAATTTGATACCCTGGCAAAGGAGGACCTGGAGTTCTCTCATTCGGTGCTGCAGAGTCATCCGCACTCTCCCGCCCGTTTGGGAGCTTTGGTATAATCCCCATGGTCCTTTCAGGAACCCCAGCATCCACTAGGACGATAGAGAAAATAAGAATTTACTTACCGATAATTCTATTTCTCGGAGTCCGTAGTGGATGCTGGGCGCCCATCCCAAGTGCGGATTATCTGCAATACTTGTACATAGTTATTGTTAACTAATTCGGGTTATTGTTTAGGGAGCCATCTTTCAGAGGCTCTTCTGTTATCATACTGTTAACTGGGTTTAGATCACAAGTTGTACGGTGTGATTGGTGTGGCTGGTATGAGTCTTACCCGGGATTCAAAATCCTCCCTTATTGTGTACGCTCGTCCGGGCACAGTACCTAACTGGAGTCTGGAGGAGGGTCATGGGGGGAGGAGCCAGTGCACACCACCTGATCTGGAAAAGCTTTACTTTTTGTGCCCTGTCTCCTGCGGAGCCGCTATTCCCCATGGTCCTTTCAGGAACCCCAGCATCCACTACGGACTCCGAGAAATAGAATTATCGGTAAGTAAATTCTTATTTTTGCAAGGGTTAACGAGTCTCGGGCAACAATTTTGAAACCAGATCTCAATAGAGTCGGGTCACTTGCATATGATCCACATGGATTTTGCCTTGCCCGACACTGGTTTGGGCATGAAATACGCTGGCAAGGTGGGCATATACACAGTATTATGAATTACTTTTTTGAATAAGTAGCTGTAGTTTTGCAAGGGTTAACGAGTCTCGGGCAACAATTTTGACACCTGTAATCAACTGAGTCGGGTCACTTGCATATGACCCACATGGATTTTGCCTTGCCCAACACTGGTTTGGGCATGAAATACGCTGCCCAAGTGGGCACCTTAACACTATCATTTTCCATTATGAATAATTAGCTGTAGTTTTGCAAGGGTTAACAAGTCTCGGGCAACAATTTTGACACCTGAAATCAACCGAGTCGGGTCACTTGCATATGACCCACATGTATTTTGCCTTGCCCAACACTGGTTTGGGCATGAAATATGCTGCCCAAGTGGGCACCTTAACACTATCATTTTCTATTATGAATAAGTAGCTGTAGTTTTGCAAGGGTTAACGAGTCTCGGGCAACAATTTTGAAACCAGATCTCAATAGAGTCGGGTCACTTGCATATGATCCACATGGATTTTGCCTTGCCCGACACTGGTTTGGGCATGAAATACGCTGGCAAGGTGGGCATATACACAGTATTATGAATTACTTTTTTGAATAAGTAGCTGTAGTTTTGCAAGGGTTAACGAGTCTCGGGCAACAATTTTGACACCTGTAATCAACTGAGTCGGGTCACTTGCATATGACCCACATGGATTTAGCCTTGCCCAACACTGGTTTGGGCATGAAATACGCTGCCCAAGTGGGCACCTTAACACTATCATTTTCCATTATGAATAATTAGCTGTAGTTTTGCAAGGGTTAACGAGTCTCGGGCAACAATTTTGACACCTGAAATCAACTGAGTCGGGTCACTTGCATATGACCCACATGGATGTAGCCTTGCCCAACACTGGTTTGGGCATGAAATACGCTGCCCAATTGGGCACCTTAACACTATCATTTTCTATTATGAATAAGTAGCTGTAGTTTTGCAAGGGTTAACGAGTCTCGGGCAACAATTTTGAAACCAGATCTCAACAGAGTCGGGTCACTTGCATATGACCCACATGAATTTTGCCTTGCCCTACACTGGTTTGGGCATGAAATACGCTGGCAAGGTGGGCATATACACAGTATTATGAATTACTATTTTGAATAAGTAGCTGTAGTTTTGCAAGGGTTAACGAGTCTCGGGCAACAATTTTGACACCTGAAATCAACTGAGTCGGGTCACTTGCATATGACCCACATGGATTTAGCCTTGCCCAACACTGGTTTGGGCATGAAATACGCTGCCCAAGTGGGCACCTTAACACTATCATTTTCCATTATGAATAATTAGCTGTAGTTTTGCAAGGGTTAACGAGTCTCGGGCAACAATTTTGACACCTGAAATCAACTGAGTCGGGTCACTTGCATATGACCCACATGGATGTAGCCTTGCCCAACACTGGTTTGGGCATGAAATACGCTGCCCAAGTGGGCACCTTAACACTATCATTTTCTATTATGAATAAGTAGCTGTAGTTTTGCAAGGGTTAACGAGTCTCGGGCAACAATTTTGAAACCAGATCTCAACAGAGTCGGGTCACTTGCATATGACCCACATGAATTTTGCCTTGCCCGACACTGGTTTGGGCATGAAATACGCTGGCAAGGTGGGCATATACACAGTATTATGAATTACTATTTTGAATAAGTAGCTGTAGTTTTGCAAGGGTTAACGAGTCTTGGGCAACAATTTTGACACCTGAAATCAACTGAGTCGGGTCACTTGCATATGACTCACATGGATTTAGCCTTGCCCAACACTGGTTTGGGCATGAAATACGCTGCCCAAGTGGGCACCTTAACACTATCATTTTCCATTATGAATAATTAGCTGTAGTTTTGCAAGGGTTAACGAGTCTCGGGCAACAATTTTGACACCTGAAATCAACTGAGTCGGGTCACTTGCATATGACCCACATGGATGTAGCCTTGCCCAACACTGGTTTGGGCATGAAATACGCTGCCCAAGTGGGCACCTTAACACTATCATTTTCTATTATGAATAAGTAGCTGTAGTTTTGCAAGGGTTAACGAGTCTCGGGCAACAATTTTGAAACCAGATCTCAATAGAGTCGGGTCACTTGCATATGACCCACATGAATTTTGCCTTGCCCGACACTGGTTTGGGCATGAAATACGCTGGCAAGGTGGGCATATACACAGTATTATGAATTACTATTTAGAATAAGTAGCTGTAGTTTTGCAAGGGTTAACGAGTCTCGGGCAACAATTTTGACACCTGAAATCAACTGAGTCGGGTCACTTGCATATGACCCACATGGATTTAGCCTTGCCCAACACTGGTTTGGGCATGAAATACGCTGCCCAAGTGGGCACCTTAACACTATCATTTTCTATTATAAATAAGTAGCTGTAGTTTTGCAAGGGTTAACGAGTCTCGGGCAACAATTTTGAAACCAGATCTCAATAGAGTCGGGTCACTTGCATATGACCCACATGGATTTTGCCTTGCCCGACACTGGTTTGAGCATGAAATACGTTGGCAAGGTGGGCATATACACAGTATTATGAATTACTATTTCGAATAAGTAGCTGTAGTTTTGCAAAGGTTAACGAGTCTCGGGCAACAATTTTGACACCTGAAATCAACTGAGTCGGGTCACTTGCATATGACTCACATGGATTTAGCCTTGCCCAACACTGGTTTGGGCATGAAATACGCTGCCCAAGTGGGCACCTTAACACTATCATTTTCCATTATGAATAATTAGCTGTAGTTTTGCAAGGGTTAACGAGTCTCGGGCAACAATTTTGACACCTGAAATCAACTGAGTCGGGTCACTTGCTTATGACCCACATGGATTTAGCCTTGGCCAACACTGGTTTGGGCATGAAATACGCTGCCCAAGTGGGCACCTTAACACTATCATTTTCCATTATGAATAATTAGCTGTAGTTTTGCAAGGGTTAACGAGTCTCGGGCAACAATTTTGACACCTGAAATCAACTGAGTCGGGTCACTTGCATATGACCCACATGTATTTTGCCTTGCCCAACACTGGTTTGGGCATGAAATATGCTGCCCAAGTGGGCACCTTAACACTATCATTTTCTATTATGAATTAGTAGCTGTAGTTTTGCAAGGGTTAACGAGTCTCGGGCAACAATTTTGAAACCAGATCTCAATAGAGTCGGGTCACTTGCATATGACCCACATGAATTTTGCCTTGCCCGACACTGGTTTGGGCATGAAATACGCTGGCAAGGTGGGCATATACACAGTATTATGAATTACTATTTTGAATAAGTAGCTGTAGTTTTGCAAGGGTTAACGAGTCTCGGGCAACAATTTTGACACCTGAAATCAACTGAGTCGGGTCACTTGCATATGACCCACATGGATTTAGCCTTGCCCAACACTGGTTTGGGCATGAAATACGCTGCCCAAGTGGGCACCTTAACACTATCATTTTCCATTATGAATAATTAGCTGTAGTTTTGCAAGGGTTAACAAGTCTCGGGCAACAATTTTGACAGCAGAAATCAATAGAGTCGGGACAACCACAAGAGTGACCCCACTTAACCTCGCAGTCTACCGCAGACCGCAACGTTCCCACCATTGGATACAATGGAGCGCATATGCGCTACATTGTATCTACAATGCGCAGCCTGACTGACAGCTCAGGAGCGGACAGCCAATCAGGTGAGTGCCATGACGTGGCTCTCCCCGATTGGCTGAAGGAACCCTCTTTTACAGCAGTCACGGGGGGTCCCGCCAGTCGGGGAAAGGGGATCATTGTGTAAACATGGATCCCCTTTCAGTGCGTGGTTCGGGTAATCCGTTTCTTTATTTTGCCAAGTCCCTGGATTACACATTTAAAGAAGAGGACCGAACTACACAGGATTTTTGGTGAGTATAATTATTATTTACAGGTACCCCGGGATTTTACTGTAGAAGAGGACCGACTGCTTTGTGTCAACATAGGTAAGTATGTGTGTATGTAGGTGTGCATGTATGTAATAAAGTTGTACTATCACGGTGTGTGTGTTTTGTTTTTATTTGGGTATTTTTTTGTAGTAGAACTACAGGTACCAGCGGGCCCGGTCCCCCCCCCCCCCCGGATGCTGATACTTGTGGTTCTCCAAGTACCAGCTTGCGGGGGAGGCTTGCTGGGACTTGTAGTACTGCTACAAAAAACAATATACTTATTTTTACATAGAAGGCTATCAGCCCCCCATCCCCCGCCTTGGAAACCAGTGTTGGGCAAGGCTACATCCATGTGGGTCATATGCAACCGACTCGGTTGATTTCAGGTGTCAAAATTGTTGCCCGAGACTCGTTAACCCTTGCAAAACTACAGCTACTTATTCATAATAGAAAATGATAGTGTTAAGGTGCCCACTTGGGCAGCATATTTCATGCCCAAACCAGTGTTGGGCAAGGCTACATCCATGTGGGTCATATGCAAGTGACCCGACTTAGTTGATTTCAGGTGTCAAAATTGTTGCCCGAGACTCGTTAACCCTTGCAAAACTACAGCTACTTATTCAAAATAGTAATTCATAATACTGTGTATATGCCCACCTTGCCAGCGTATTTCATGCCCAAACCAGTGTCGGGCAAGGCAAAATCCATGTGGGTCATATGCAAGAAGTGACCCGACTCTATTGAGATCTGGTTTCAAAATTGTTGCCTGAGACTCGTTAACCCTTGCAAAACTACAGCTACTTATTCATAATAGAAAATGATAGTGTTAAGGTGCCCACTTAGGCAGCATATTTCATGCCCAAACCAGTGTTGGGCAAGGCTACATCCATGTGGGTCATATGCAAGTGACCCGACTCGGTTGATTTCAGGTGTCAAATTGTTGCCCGAGACTCGTTAACCCTTGCAAAACTACAGCTAATTATTCATAATGGAAAATGATAGTGTTAAGGTGCTCACTTGGGCAGCGTATTTCATGCCCAAACCAGTGTTGGGCAAGGCTAAATCCATGTGGGTCATATGCAAGTGACCCGACTCAGTTGATTTCAGGTGTAAAAATTGTTGCCCGAGACTCGTTAACCCTTGCAAAACTACAGCTACTTATTCAAAATAGTATTCATAATACTGTGTATATGCCCACCTTGCCAGCGTATTTCATGCCCAAACCAGTGTCGGGCAAGGCAAAATTCATGTGGGTCATATGCAAGTGACCCGACTCTATTGAGATCTGGTTTCAAAATTGTTGCCCGAGACTCGTTAACCCTTGCAAAACTACAGCTACTTATTCATAATAGAAAATGATAGTGTTAAGGTGCCCACTTGGGCAGCATATTTCATGCCCAAACCAGTGTTGGGCAATGCTACATCCATGTGGGTCATATGCAAGTGACCCGACTCGGTTGATTTCAGGTGTCAAAATTGTTGCCCGAGACTCGTTAACCCTTGCAAAACTACAGCTAATTATTCATAATGGAAAATGATAGTGTTAAGGTGCCCACTTGGGCAGCGTATTTCATGCCCAAACCAGTGTTGGGCAAGGCTAAATCCATGTGGGTCATATGCAAGTGACCCGACTCAGTTGATTTCAGGTGTCAAAATTGTTGCCCGAGACTCGTTAACCCTTGCAAAACTACAGCTACTTATTCAAAATAGTAATTCATAATACTGTGTATATGCCCACCTTGCCAGCATATTTCATGCCCAAACCAGTGTCGGGCAAGGCAAAATCCATGTGGGTCATATGCAAGTGACCCGACTCTATTGAGATCTGGTTTCAAAATTGTTGCCCGAGACTCGTTAACCCTTGCAAAACTACAGCTACTTATTCATAATAGATAATGATAGTGTTAAGGTGCCCACTTGGGCAGCATATTTCATGCCCAAACCAGTGTTGGGCAAGGCTACATCCATGTGGGTCATATGCAAGTGACCCGACTCGGTTGATTTCAGGTGTCAAAATTGTTGCCCGAGACTCGTTAACCCTTGCAAAACTACAGCTAATTATTCATAATGGAAAATGATAGTGTTAAGGTGCCCACTTGGGCAGCGTATTTCATGCCCAAACCAGTGTTGGGCAAGGCTAAATCCATGTGGGTCATATGCAAGTGACCCGACTCAGTTGATTTCAGGTGTCAAAATTGTTGCCCGAGAATCGTTAACCCTTGCAAAACTACAGCTACTTATTCAAAATAGTAATTCATAATACTGTGTATATGCCCACCTTGCCAGCGTATTTCATGCCCAAACCAGTGTCGGGCAAGGCAAAATCCATGTGGGTCATATGCAAGTGACCCGACTCTATTGAGATCTGGTTTCAAAATTGTTGCCCGAGACTCGTTAACCCTTGCAAAACTACAGCTACTTATTCATAATAGAAAATGATAGTGTTAAGGTGCCCACTTGGGCAGCATATTTCATGCCCAAACCAGTGTTGGGCAAGGCTACATCCATGTGGGTCATATGCAAGTGACCCGACTCGGTTGATTTCAGGTGTCAAAATTGTTGCCCGAGACTCGTTAACCCTTGCAAAACTACAGCTAATTATTCATAATGGAAAATGATAGTGTTAAGGTGCCCACTTGGGCAGCGTATTTCATGCCCAAACCAGTGTTGGGCAAGGCTAAATCCATGTGGGTCATATGCAAGTGACCAGACTCAGTTGATTTCAGGTGTCAAAATTGTTGCCCGAGACTCGTTAACCCTTGCAAAACTACAGCTACTTATTCAAAATAGTAATTCATAATACTGTGCATATGCCCACCTTGCCAGCGTATTTCATGCCCAAACCAGTGTCGGGCAAGGCAAAATCCATGTGGGTCATATGCAAGTGACCCGACTCTATTGAGATCTGGTTTCAAAATTGTTGCCCGAGACTCGTTAACCCTTGCAAAACTACAGCTACTTATTCATAATAGAAAATGATAGTGTTAAGGTGCCCACTTGGGCAGCATATTTCATGCCCAAACCAGTGTTGGGCAATGCTACATTCCTGTGGGTCATATGCAAGTGACCCGACTCGGTTGATTTCAGGTGTCAAAATTGTTGCCGAGACTCGTTAACCCTTGCAAAACTACAGCTAATTATTCATAATGGAAAATGATAGTGTTAAGGTGCCCACTTGGGCAGCGTATTTCATGCCCAAACCAGTGTTGGGCAAGGCTAAATCCATGTGGGTCATATGCAAGTGACCCGACTCAGTTGATTTCAGGTGTCAAAATTGTTGCCCGAGACTCGTTAACCCTTGCAAAACCACAGCTACTTATTCAAAATAGTAATTCATAATACTGTGTATATGCCCACCTTGCCAGCGTATTTCATGCCCAAACCAGTGTCAGGCAAGGCAAAATCCATGTGGGTCATATGCAAGTGACCCGACTCTATTGAGATCTGGTTTCAAAATTGTTGCCCGAGACTCGTTAACCCTTGCAAAACTACAGCTAATTATTCATAATGGAAAATTATAGTGTTAAGGTGCCCACTTGGGCAGCGTATTTCATGCCCAAACCAGTGTTGGGCAAGGCTAAATCCATGTGGGTCATATGCAAGTGACCCGACTCAGTTGATTTCAGGTGTCAAAATTGTTGCCCGAGACTCGTTAACCCTTGCAAAACTACAGCTACTTATTCAAAATAGTAATTCATAATACTGTGTATATGCCCACCTTGCCAGCGTATTTCATGCCCAAACCAGTGTCGGGCAAGGCAAAATCCATGTGGGTCATATGCAAGTGACCTGACTCTATTGAGATCTGGTTTCAAAATTGTTGCCCGAGACTCGTTAACCCTTGCAAAACTACAGCTACTTATTCATAATAGAAAATGATAGTGTTAAGGTGCCCACTTGGGCAGCATATTTCATGCCCAAACCAGTGTTGGGCAAGGCTACATCCATGTGGGTCATATGCAAGTGACCCGACTCGGTTGATTTCAGGTGTCAAAATTGTTGCCCGAGACTCGTTAACCCTTGCAAAACTACAGCTAATTATTCATAATGGAAAATGATAGTGTTAAGGTGCCCACTTGGGCAGCGTATTTCATGCCCAAACCAGTGTTGGGCAAGGCTAAATCCATGTGGGTCATATGCAAGTGACCCGACTCAGTTGATTTCAGGTGTCAAAATTGTTGCCCGAGACTCGTTAACCCTTGCAAAACTACAGCTACTTATTCAAAATAGTATTCATAATACTGTGTATATGCCCACCTTGCCAGCATATTTCATGCCCAAACCAGTGTCGGGCAAGGAAAAATCCATGTGGGTCATATGCAAGTGACCCGACTCTATTGAGATCTGGTTTCAAAATTGTTGCCCGAGACTCGTTAACCCTTGCAAAACTACAGCTAATTATTCATAATGGAAAATGATAGTGTTAAGGTGCCCACTTGGGCAGCGTATTTCATGCCCAAACCAGTGTTGGGCAAGGCTAAATCCATGTGGGTCATATGCAAGTGACCCGACTCAGTTGATTTCAGGTGTCAAAATTGTTGCTCGAGACTCGTTAACCCTTGCAAAACCACAGCTACTTATTCAAAATAGTAATTCATAATACTGTGTATATGCCCACCTTGCCAGCGTATTTCATGCCCAAACCAGTGTCGGGCAAGGCAAAATCCATGTGGGTCATATGCAAGTGACCCGACTCTATTGAGATCTGGTTTCAAAATTGTTGCCCGAGACTCGTTAACCCTTGCAAAACTACAGCTACTTATTCATAATGGAAAATGATAGTGTTAAGGTGCCCACTTGGGCAGCGTATTTCATGCCCAAACCAGTGTTGGGCAAGGCAAAATCCATGTGGGTCATATGCAAGTGACCCGACTCAGTTGATTTCAGGTGTCAAATTTTTTGCCCGAGACTCATTAACCCTTGCAAAACTACAGCTACTTATTCATAATAGTAATTCATAATACTGTGTATATGCCCACCTTGCCAGCGTATTTCATGCCCAAACCAGTGTCGGGCAAGGCAAAATCCATGTGGGTCATATGCAAGTGACCCGACTCAGTTGATTTCAGCTGTCAAAATTGTTGCCCGAGACTCGTTAACCCTTGCAAAACTACAGCTACTTATTCAAAATGGTGAATTATAGTGTATTTGCCCACTTTGCCAGCATATTTCATGGCCAAACCAGTGTTGGGCAAGCCAAAATACATGTGGGTCATATGAAAGGGACCCTACTCTGTGAATTTCAGGTGTCAAATGTGTTGCCCAAGACTCATTAACCCTTGCAAAACTAAATGATCTGAATAAGAAGCTGGAGCTCGAATAAGAAGCTGGAGCTTGAATAAGAAGTGAATAAGAAGCTGGCCGAATAAGAAGCTAACTTCAGCCTCGTAGAGATTTCTGTAAGTCTTTAGCTGACACTCTAGGATTCTTCTTCACCTCATTGAGCATTCTGTGCTGTGCTCTTGCAGTCATCTTTACAGGACGCCCACTCCTAGGGAGAGTAGCAACAGTGCTGAACTTTGTTTGAGTGGTATTAGTTTCAGCAGACTGTGTTTGTCTATTGTTGTGACTTAGATGAAGATCAGAACACATTTTATGACCAATTTATGCACATGTCCAGGAAATTCCAAAGGGTTCACATACTTTTTCTTGCAACTGTAGATATGCATCTATTATACATGTATGTTATATGCCCCTTTTCCCTTTTCTCTTATCTCTATTGTATACCTATGCGGTGTACACACATTAGTTCTCTGTATAATATTAGATTAATTTTTTATCGCATAGATTTTATAAACACAAAAATACATTTTCTCTAACGTCCTAGTGGATGCTGGGGACTCCGTAAGGACCATGGGGAATAGACGGGCTCCGCAGGAGACTGGACACTTTAAGAAAGAATTTGGATTCTGGTGTGTTCTGGCTCCTCCCTCTATGACCCTCCTCCAGACCTCAGTTTGAATCTGTGCCCGGACGAGCTGGGTGCTGTTTAGTGAGCTCTCCTGAGCTTGCTATAAGAAAGTATTTTGTTAGGTTTTTTATTTTCAGTGAGATCTGCTGGCAACAGACTCCCTGCATCGTGGGACTGAGGGGAGAGAAGCAGCCCTACTCTTTGAAGATAGGTCCTGCTTCTTAGGCTACTGGACACCATTAGCTCCAGAGGGATCGTACACAGGATCTCACCCTTTGTCGTCCGATCCCGAAGCCGCGCCGCCGCCCCCCCTCGCAGAGCCGGAAGACAGAAGCCGGAAGACAGAAGCCGGGTGAAAGATGCAAGAAGACTTCAAAATCGTCGGCAGAAGACTCCAGTCTTCACACTGAGGTAGCGCACAGCACTGCAGCTGTGCGCCATTGCTCCCACACTACACCCACATACTCCGGTCACTGTAGGGTGCAGGGCGCAGGGGGGGGCGCCCTGGGCAGCAATTAGGACCTCTTGGCAAAACTTGGGCATATATACAGTTGGGCACTGTATATATGCATGTGCCCCCGCCTATATATTGTACAGAAACACGGGACAGAAGCCCGCCGCTGAGGGGGCGGGGCTTCTTCCTCAGCACTCACCAGCGCCATTTTTTCTCCACAGCTCCGCTGAGAGGAAGCTCCCCAGGCTCTCCCCTGCAGATTCACGGTAGAAGAGGGTAAAAAGAGAGGGGGGGGCACATAAATTAGGCGCAAAAACATAATATACAGCAGCTACTGGGTTAACACTAAGTTACTGTGTGATTCCTGGGACATATAGCGCTGGGGTGTGTGCTGGCATACTCTCTCTCTGTCTCTCCAATGGGCCTTGTGGGGGAACTGTCTTCAAAAAGAGCATCCCCTGTGTGTGTGTGGTGTGTCGGTACGCTTGTGTCGACATGTTTGATGAGGAAAGCTATGTGGGAGCAAATGAATGTGGTGTCTCCGCCGACGGCGCCGACACCTGATTGGATGGATATGTGGAAGGTTTTAAATGATAATGTTAATTCCTTGCATAAAAGGTTGGATAAAGATGAAACCTTAGGACAGTCGGGGTCTCAGCCCATGCCTGATCCTATGTCGCAGAGGCCGTCAGGGTCTCAGAAGCGCCCACTATCCCAAATTGTTGACACAGATATCGACACGGATTCTGATTCCAGTGTCGATTACGATGATGCAAAGTTACAGCCTAAATTGGCTAAAGCCATCCGTTATATGATTATAGCAATGAAGGAGGTGTTGCACATCACAGAGGAAACCCCAGTCCCTGACAAGAGGGTTCATATGTATGGGGGAAAAAAGGCAGGTGGTGACCTTTCCCCCTTCACATGAGCTAAATGAGTTATGTGAAAAGGCTTGGGAATCTCCAGATAAAAAACTGCAGATTTCCAAACGGATGCTTATGGCGTATCCTTTCCCCACCAACGGACAGGTTACGCTGGGAATCCTCCCCTAGGGTGGACAAAGCTCTAACACGCTTATCCAAGAGGGTAGCCCTGCCGTCACAGGATACGGCCACCCTAAAAGATGCTGCGGATAGAAAGCAAGAGGGTACCCTGAAGTCCATTTATACACATTCAGGTACCTTACTAAGGCCGGCAATTGCGTCGGCCTGGGTGTGTAGTGCTGTAGCAGCATGGACGGATACCTTATCTGAGGAACTTGATACCTTGGACAAGGATACTATATTGATGACCCTGGGGCATATAAAAGACGCTGTCCTATATATGAGAGATGCTCAAAGAGACATTAGCCTACTGGGCTCTAGAATAAATGCAATGTCGATTTCTGCCAGACGGGTCCTGTGGACTCGGCAATGGACAGGCGATGCCGAGTCAAAAAGGCACATGGAGGTTTTACCTTACAAGGGTGAGGAATTGTTTGGGGAGCTGATCTCCACAGCTACTGCTGGAAAGTCAAATTTTTTGCCATATGTTCCCTCACAACCTAAGAAAGCACCGTATTATCAAATGCAGTCCTTTCGTTCACAAAAAGGCAAGAAAGTCCGAGGTGCGTCCTTTCTTGCCAGAGGCAGGGGCAGAGGAAAGAAGCTGCACAACACAGCTAGTTCCCAGGAACAGAAGTCCTCCCCGGCTTCTACTAAATCCACCGCATGACGCTGGGGCTCCACAGGCGGAGCTAGGCCCGGTGGGGGCGCGTCTCCGAAATTTCAGCCACAAGTGGGTTCACTCCCAGGTGGATCCTTGGGCAATAGAGATTGTGTCTCAGGGATGCAAGCTGGAATTCGAGGAGATGCCCCCTCACCGATACCTCAAATCGGCCCTGCCAGCTTCCCCCTTAGAGAGGGAAATAGTGTTAGCTGCAATTCACAAATTGTATCTTCAGCAGGTGGTGGTCAAGGTTCCCCTCCTTCAACAAGGAAAGGGTTATTATTCGACCATGTTTGTGGTACCGAAACCGGACGGTTCGGTCATACCCATATTGAATTTAAAATCCCTGAACATATACCTGAAAAGGTTCAAGTTCAAGATGGAATCGCTCAGAGCGGTCATCGCAAGCATGGAAGGGGGGGATTTTATGGTGTCTCTGGACATAAAGGATGCATACCTTCATGTCCCCATTTATCCACCTCATCAGGCGTACCTCAGATTTGTGGTACAGGATTGTCATTACCAATTCCAGACGTTGCCGTTTGGTCTCTCCACGGCACCGAGAATATTTACCAAGGTAATGGCGGAAATGATGGTGCTCCTGCGAAACTTGGACGATCTCCTCTTGAAGGCGAGGTCCAGAGAGCAGTTGCTGATCAGCGTAGCACGCTCTCGGGAAGTGTTACAACAGCACGGCTGGATTCTAAATATTCCAAAGTCGCAGTTGATTCCTACGACTCGTCTGCCCTTCCTGGACATGATTCTGGACACAGACCAGAAGAGGGTTTATCTCCCGATGGAGAAGGCTCAGGAGCTCATGACACTGGTCAGAGACCTATTAAAACCAAAACAGGTGTCGGTGCATCACTGCACGCGAGTCCTGGGAAAGATGGTGGTATCATACGAGGCCATTCCCTTCGGCAGGTTCCATGCGAAGACCTTTCAATGGGATCTGTTGGACAAGTGGTCCAGATCACATCTTCAGATGCATCGGCTGATCACCCTATCCCCCAGGGCCAGGGTGTCTCTCCTGTGGTGGCTGCAGAGTGCTCACCTTCTCGAGGGCCGCAGATTCGGCATTCAGGACTGGGTCCTGGTGACCACGGATGCAAGCCTCCGAGGGTGGGGGGCAGTCACACAGGGAAGAAATTTCCAAGGTCTGTGGTCAAGTCAGGAGACTTGCCTTCACATCAATATCCTGGAACTAAGGGCCATATACAACGCCCTACGTCAAGCGGAGACCCTGCTTCGCGACCAATCGGTTCTGATTCAGTCAGACAACATCACCGCAGTGGCTCATGTAAACCGCCAAGGCGGCACAAGGAGCAGGGTGGCGATGGCGGAAGCCACCAGAATTCTTCGCTGGGCGGAGAATCACGTAAGCGCACTGTTAGCAGTGTTCATTCCGGGTGTGGATAACTGGGAAGCAGACTTCCTCAGCAGGCACGACCTCCACCCGGGAGAGTGGGGACTTCATCAGGAAGTCTTCACGCAGATTGCAAGTCGGTGGGAACTGCCACAGGTGGACATGATGGCATCCCGCCTCAACAAAAAGCTACAGAGGTATTGCGCCAGGTCAAGAGACCCTCAGGCGATAGCTGTAGACGCACTAGTGACACCGTGGGTGTTCCAGTCGGTTTATGTATTTCCTCCTCTTCCTCCCATACCCAAGGTGCTGAGAATCATAAGAAAAAGAGGAGTGAGAACAATACTTATTGTTCCGGATTGGCCAAGAAGGACTTGGTATCCAGATCTGCAAGAAATGCTCACAGAGGACCCATGGCCTCTGCCTCTAAGACAGGACTTGTTGCAACAGGGGCCCTGTCTGTTCCAAGACTTACCGCGGCTGCGTTTGACGGCATGGCGGTTGAACGCCGGATCCTAGCAGAAAAAGGCATTCCGGATGAGGTTATTCCTACGCTGATAAAGGCTAGGAAGGATGTGACGGCTAAACATTATCACCGTATATGGCGAAAATATGTTGCTTGGTGTGAGGCCAGGAATGCCCCCACGGAGGAATTCCAGCTGGGCCGTTTCCTTCACTTCCTACAGGCGGGAGTGACTTTGGGCCTAAAATTGGGTTCCATTAAGGTCCAGATTTCGGCCCTATTTTCTTTCAAAAAGAACTGGCTTCTCTGCCTGAAGTTCAGACGTTTGTAATGGGAGTGCTGCATATTCAGCCCCCTTTTGTGCCTCCAGTGGCACCTTGGGATCTTAACGTGGTGTTGAGTTTCCTGAAGTCACACTGGTTTGAGCCACTTAAAACCGTGGAGTTAAAATTTCTCACGTGGAAGGTGGTCATGCTGTTAGCCTTGGCTTCAGCTAGGCGTGTGTCAGAATTAGCGGCTTTGTCACATAAAAGCCCCTATCTGGTTTTCCATATGGACAGGGCAGAATTGCGGACCCGTCCACAATTTCTGCCAAAAGTGGTGTCATTTTTTCATATGAACCAACCTATTGTGGTGCCTGTGGCTACTCGTGATTTGGAGGATTCCGAGTTACTAGATGTAGTCAGGGCTTTGAAGGTTTATGTAGCCAGAACGGCTAGAGTCAGGAAAACTGAATCGCTGTTTATCCTGTATGCATCCAACAAGCTGGGTGCTCCTGCTTCAAAGCAAACTATTGCTCTCTGGATCTGTAACACGATTCAGCAGGCTCATTCTGCGGCTGGATTGCCGCTGCCAAAATCAGTATAAGCCCACTCCACAAGGAAGGTGGGCTCTTCTTGGGCGGCTGCCCGAGGGGTCTCGGCATTACAGCTTTGCCGAGCAGCTACTTGGTCAGGTTCGAACACTTTTGCAAAGTTCTACAAGTTTGATACCCTGGCTGAGGAAGACCTTGTGTTTGCTCATTCGGTGCTGCAGAGTCATCCGCACTCTCCCGCCCGTTTGGGAGCTTTGGTATAATCCCCATGGTCCTTACGGAGTCCCCAGCATCCACTAGGACGTTAGAGAAAATAAGATTTTACTTACCGGTAAATCTATTTCTCGTAGTCCGTAGTGGATGCTGGGCGCCCGTCCCAAGTGCGGACTTCTTCTGCAATGCTTGTATATAGTTATTGCTTAAATAAGGGTTATGTTATGGTTGCATCAGGGTTGATCTGATGCTCCGTTGTTGTTCATACTGTTAACTGGGTAAGTTTATCACAAGTTATACGGTGTGACTGGTATGAGTCTTGCCCTGGATTCCAAAATCCTTTCCTTGTACTGTCAGCTCTTCCGGGCACAGTTTCTCTAACTGAGGTCTGGAGGAGGGACATAGAGGGAGGAGCCAGAACACACCAGAATCCAAATTCTTTCTTAAAGTGCCCTGTCTCCTGCGGAGCCCGTCTATTCCCCATGGTCCTTACGGAGTCCCCAGCATCCTCTTCGGACTACGAGAAATAGATTTACTGGTAAGTAAAATCTTATTTTCTCTAACGTCCTAAGTGGATGCTGGGGACTCCGTCAGGACCATGGGGAATAGCGGCTCCGCAGGAGACAGGGCACAAAAATAAAGCTTTAGGATTAGGTGGTGTGTACTGGCTCCTCCCCCTATGACCCTCCTCCAAGCCTCAGTTAGGTTTTTGTGCCCGTCCGAGCAGGGTGCAATCTAGGTGGCTCTCCTAAAGAGCTGCTTAGAAAAAGTTTTTAGGTTTTTTATTTTCAGTGAGTCCTGCTGGCAACAGGCTCACTGCATCGAGGGACTTAGGGGAGAGAATTTCAACTCACTTGCGTGCAGGATGGATTGGATTCTTAGGCTACTGGACACCATTAGCTCCAGAGGGAGTCGGAACACAGGTCTCACCCTGGGGTTCGTCCCGGAGCCGCGCCGCCGACCCCCCTTATAGATGCTGAAGATTGAAGGTCCGGAAACAGGCGGCAGAAGGCTCTTCAGTCTTCATGAAGGTAGCGCACAGCACTGCAGCTGTGCGCCATTGTTGTCACACACTTCACACCAAGCGGTCACGGAGGGTGCAGGGCGCTGCTGGGGGCGCCCTGGGCAGCAATATTTAATACCTTTATGGCAAAAGAATACATCACATATAGCCATTGAGGCTATATGTATGTATTTAACCCATGCCAGATATCTAAAACTCCGGGAGAAAAGCCCGCCGAAATAGGGGGCGGGGCTTATTCTCCTCAGCACACAGCGCCATTTTCCTGCTCAGCTCCGCTGTGAGGAAGGCTCCCAGGACTCTCCCCTGCACTGCACTACAGAAACAGGGTAAAACAGAGAGGGGGGGCATTTTTTGGCGATATTTTGATATATTTAAGCTGCTATAAGGAACAACACTTATATAAGGTTGTTCCCATATATATTATAGCGCTTGGGTGTGTGCTGGCAAACTCTCCCTCTGTCTCCCCAAAGGGCTAGTGGGGTCCTGTCTTCGATAAGAGCATTCCCTGTGTGTCTGCTGTGTGTCGGTACGTGTGTGTCGACATGTATGAGGACGATGTTGGTGTGGAGGCAGAGCAATTGCCGATAATGGTGATGTCACCCCCCAGGGAGTCGACACCGGAATGGATGGCTTTGTTTATGGAATTACGTGATAATGTCAGCACATTACAAAAATCAGTTGACGACATGAGACGGCCGGCAAACCAGTTAGTACCTGCCCAGGCGTCTCAGACACCGTCAGGGGCTGTAAAGCGCCCTTTACCTCAGTCGGTCGACACAGACCCAGACACAGACACTGAATCTAGTGTCGACGGTGATGAAACAAACGTATTTTCAAGTAGGGCCACACGTTATATGATCACGGCAATGAAGGAGGCTTTGCATATCTCTGATACTGCAAGTACCACAAAAAGGGGTATTATGTGGGGGGTGAAAAAACTACCTGTAGTTTTTCCTGAATCAGAGGAATTAAATGATGTATGTGATGAAGCGTGGGATAACCCAGATAGAAAAGTGCTAATTTCAAAAAAGTTATTAGCATTATACCCTTTCCCGCCAGAGGTTAGGGCGCGCTGGGAAACACCCCCTAGGGTGGATAAGGCGCTCACACGCTTATCAAAACAAGTGGCGTTACCGTCTCCTGATACGGCCGCCCTCAGGGATCCAGCTGATAGGAGACTGGAAACTACCCTAAAAAGTATATACACACATACTGGTGTTATACTGCGACCAGCCATCGCCTCAGCCTGGATGTGCAGTGCTGGGGTCGTCTGGTTGGATTCCCTGACTGAAAATATTGATATCCTGGATAGGGACAGTATTTTATTGACTATAGAGCAATTAAAGGATGCTTTCCTTTATATGCGAGATGCTCAGAGAGATATTTGCACTCTGGCATCGAGAGTAAATGCGATGTCCATATCTGCCAGAAGGAGTTTATGGACGCGACAGTGGTCAGGTGATGCGGATTCCAAACGACATATGGAAGTATTGCCGTATAAAGGGGAGGAATTATTTGGCGTCGGTCTATCGGATCTGGTGGCCACGGCAACTGCCGGAAAATCCACCTTTTTACCTCAGACCCCCTCCCAACAGAAAAAGACACCGTCTTTTCAGCCGCAGTCCTTTCGGTCCTATAAGAACAAGCGGACAAAAGGACAGTCATATCTGCCTCGGGGCAGAGGAAGGGGTAAGAGAGGGCAGCAAGCAGCCCCTGCCCAGGAACAGAAGCCCTCTCAGGGTTCTGCAAAGCCCTCAGCATGACGCTGGGGCCTTACAAGCGGACTCAGGAGCGGTGGGGGGTCGACTCAAGAATTTCAGCGCACAGTGGGCTTGCTCACAGGTGGACCCCTGGATCCTGCAGGTAGTATCTCAGGGTTACAGGTTGGAATTCGAGAAGTCTCCCCCTCGCAGGTTCCTAAAGTCTGCTTTGCCAACGTCTCCCTCAGACAGGGCGACGGTATTGGAAGCCATTCACAAGCTGTTTTCTCAGCAGGTGATAGTCAAGGTACCCCTCCTACAACAGGGAAAGGGGTATTACTCCACGCTATTTGTGGTACCGAAGCCGGACGGCTCGGTAAGACCTATTCTAAATCTGAAATCTTTGAACCTGTACATACAAAAATTCAAGTTCAAGATGGAGTCACTCAGAGCAGTGATAGCGAATCTGGAAGAAGGGGACTTTATGGTGTCCCTGGACATAAAGGATGCTTACCTGCATGTCCCAATTTGCCCTTCACATCAAGGGTACCTCAGGTTCGTGGTGCAAAACTGTCATTATCAGTTTCAGACGCTGCCGTTTGGATTGTCCACGGCACCTCGGGTCTTTACCAAGGTAATGGCCGAAATGATGATTCTTCTGCGAAGAAGAGGCGTATTAATTATCCCTTACTTGGACGATCTCCTGATAAGGGCAAGGTCCAGAGAACAGCTGGAGGACGGAGTAGCACTAACCCGACTAGTGCTGCAACAACACGGGTGGATTCTGAATTTTCCAAAATCTCAGTTGACCCCGACGACACGTCTGCTGTTCCTGGGAATGATTCTGGACACGGTTCAGAAAAAGGTGTTTCTTCCGGAGGAGAAAGCCAGGGAGTTATCCGAACTTGTCAGGAACCTCCTAAAACCAGGGAAAGTGTCTGTGCATCAATGCACAAGAGTCCTGGGAAAGATGGTGGCTTCTTACGAAGCGATTCCATTCGGCAGATTCCACGCACAAACTTTTCAGTGGGATCTGCTGGACAAATGGTCCGGATCACATCTGCAGATGCATCAGCGGATAACCTTATCGCCACGGACAAGGGTGTCTCTTCTGTGGTGGCTGCAGAGTGCTCATCTGTTAGAGGGCCGCAGATTCGGCATACAGGACTGGGTCCTGGTGACCACGGATGCCAGTCTGAGAGGCTGGGGAGCGGTCACACAGGGAAGAAACTTCCAGGGAGTATGGTCAAGCCTGGAGATGTCTCTTCACATAAATATACTGGAGCTAAGAGCGATTTACAATGCTCTAAGTCTGGCAAAACCCCTGCTTCAGGGTCAGCCGGTGTTGATCCAGTCGGACAACATCACGGCAGTCGCCCACGTAAACAGACAGGGCGGCACAAGAAGCAGGACAGCAATGGCAGAAGCTGCAAGGATTCTTCGCTGGGCGGAAGATCATGTGATAGCACTGTCAGCAGTGTTCATTCCGGGAGTGGACAACTGGGAAGCAGACTTCCTCAGCAGACACGATCTACACCCGGGAGAGTGGGGACTTCATCCAGAAGTCTTCCACATGATTGTGAACCGTTGGGAAAAACCAATGGTGGATATGATGGCGTCCCGCCTCAACAAAAAACTGGACAGGTATTGCGCCAGGTCAAGAGACCCTCAGGCAATAGCTGTGGACGCTCTGGTAACACCGTGGGTGTTCCAGTCAGTGTATGTGTTCCCTCCTCTGCCTCTCATACCAAAAGTACTGAGAATTATACGGCAAAAGGGAGTAAGAACGATACTAGTGGCTCCGGATTGGCCAAGAAGAACTTGGTACCCGGAACTTCAAGAGATGCTCACGGAGGATCCGTGGCCTCTACCTCTAAGACGGGACCTGCTTCAACAGGGACCGTGTCTATTCCAAGACTTACCGCGGCTGCGTTTGACGGCATGGCGGTTGAACGCCGAATTCTAAGGGAAAAAGGCATTCCGGAAGAGGTCATTCCTACACTGGTAAAAGCCAGGAAGGAGGTGACTGCACAACATTATCACCGCATTTGGAGAAAATATGTTGCGTGGTGTGAGGCCAGGAAGGCCCCCACGGAGGAATTTCAACTGGGTCGATTCCTACATTTCCTGCAAACAGGATTGTCTATGGGCCTCAAATTGGGGTCCATTAAGGTTCAAATTTCGGCCCTGTCGATTTTCTTCCAGAAAGAATTGGCTTCAGTTCCTGAAGTCCAGACTTTTGTAAAAGGAGTACTACATATACAGCCCCCGGTTGTGCCTCCAGTGGCACCGTGGGATCTTAATGTAGTCTTGGATTTTCTCAAATCCCATTGGTTTGAGCCGCTCAAATCGGTGGAGTTGAAGTATCTTACATGGAAAGTAACCATGCTACTGGCCCTGGCTTCAGCCAGGAGAGTATCAGAATTGGCGGCTTTATCATATAAGAGCCCATATCTGATTTTCCATACGGACAGGGCAGAACTGCGGACGCGTCCTCATTTTCTGCCTAAGGTGGTGTCAGCGTTTCACCTGAACCAGCCTTTTGTGGTGCCTGCGGCTACTAACGATTTGGAGGATTCCAAGTTGTTGGACGTGGTCCGGGCATTGAAAATATATATTTCAAGAACGGCGGGAGTCAGAAAGTCTGACTCACTGTTTATATTGTATGCACCCAACAAGATGGGTGCTCCTGCTTCTAAGCAGACGATTGCTCGTTGGATTTGTAGCACAATTCAACTTGCACATTCTGTGGCAGGCTTGCCACAACCTAAATCTGTCAAGGCCCATTCCACAAGGAAAGTGGGCTCATCCTGGGCGGCTGCTCGGGGGGTCTCGGCATTACAATTCTGCCGAGCTGCTACTTGGTCAGGGGCAAACACGTTTGCAAAATTCTACAAATTTGATACCCTGGCTGAGGAGGACCTTGAGTTCTCTCATTCGGTGCTGCAGAGTCATCCGCACTCTCCCGCCCGTTTGGGAGCTTTGGTATAATCCCCATGGTCCTGACGGAGTCCCCAGCATCCACTTAGGACGTTAGAGAAAATAAGAATTTACTTACCGATAATTCTATTTCTCGTAGTCCGTAGTGGATGCTGGGCGCCCATCCCAAGTGCGGATTGTCTGCAATACTTGTACATAGTTATTGTTACAAACAAATTCGGGTTGTTATTGTTGTGAGCCGTCTGTTCAGAGGCTCCTACGTTTGTCATACTGTTAACTGGGTTCAGATCACAAGTTATACGGTGTGATTGGTGTGGCTGGTATGAGTCTTACCCGGGATTCAATATCCTTCCTTATTGTGTACGCTCGTCCGGGCACAGTATCCTAACTGAGGCTTGGAGGAGGGTCATAGGGGGAGGAGCCAGTACACACCACCTAATCCTAAAGCTTTATTTTTGTGCCCTGTCTCCTGCGGAGCCGCTATTCCCCATGGTCCTGACGGAGTCCCCAGCATCCACTACGGACTACGAGAAATAGAATTATCGGTAAGTAAATTCTTATTATTTCTATATATACTTAACTTACCTTTTTTACCAGTTATTTACTGGTTGAATGTGTTTTTCTACATGAGAGCTAGGCCTCTATATTTATCTTATCTATAGATCTTGTTTTTATATATAGATAGATAGATAGATAGATAGATAGATAGATAGATAGATAGATAGATAGATAGATAGAACAAATCCCCATTGGGGGAGGGGCACTCTCCAAAAGTGAGATGAATCAAATCCAGGTACAATAATGTTTTAATGTTCAATGTAATAGCTCCAAATGTCAACGTTTCGATTCTAACGCAGAATCTTTATCAAGACGAGCAAATACAGGCAACATCCAGAGTCATATATATACTGTGTAGAAAAAAACAAACCAAAAACAAGAACATAAGGTATTGAAAATAATGAACAATGCCTCACGGGCCCACATGTAGGCCAAGGTGAATCACCCCTAAGTGAATACTACAATAATATTCCTAGAAAGATATATCGATGTGTCCAAAAGACCGAGCACCAACCTCATCAAGAGATAGTGAAAGAATCCACATGCATATACCAACACACATACATATACACTAATGTGTATACGTATATACTCAGAAAATAAAAGACAATCTAAATACAGAAGGCGTGTCACCGCCATGCATATAAACAAAGAGATAGCTTACTCAATGCATAATTCAAAGCCTACACATACGTAGTAGAATCAAATATGACCTAGATATAGAAATAATGGTCAGGTGGAGGTTATTAATGAAAGCATTCCAAATGTCTAATCCAACAAATCAATCAATTAACTCACAGCATATGCAAAGGTCGAGATATCCGTCTAAAAAGATGTTCATTCCTCCAGAATTACTACAACAAAATGATATATCATAAAAGTGCAGGTCACAAAATCATACATTTAATATGTTTCACCAATCAAACACAGGGTCATAATCCAAGTTACTCACAGGAGTCTCAGGAAGTCAGCGTAGGTGTGGTATCCCCCAGAACTTACAGGACTCATGCTCCCTTCAACTGACATGTACATTGCCTTATTGTACCAGGTGCTCCATGTAGGACCCTATGAGAACCTGTGTAGCCCAGACTTTTTGCCAAAAAGGACAGCTGTATACTCTGGGCTGCCATATAAACAGACATAACCTGCAGCTTTACCCTTTCCCCCCTTTTTCTTGGAGCCTAGCAACAGTGGATGGTGTGATGGAGGACACAGCCCACACCTCTCATCTGATTGGCCAATCCCTAGAGAGAACCCAGAGGAAGGGTGGAGTGATGGAGAGATTGGTGTGAGGACTGGGGGGTGCTGTAAGCTGGGACAGCAGAGAGGACAGCAGAACAAGCAGTGGGATCCTGAGTGAGTTGCAGAGGCTGAGTTCCTGTGTGTCAGTTCCAGAGTATCCTGTCAGCACTAGTATCATTGTGCAAGTCCCAGCAGCAACAGCAAGGAACTCCTCTGGAGAGAGAGGGAGTGAGATCAGTGAGGTTTCATCAGTAACAGCTCACTGCCCATATAAGAACAGAGGAAGTAGCAGCTACAGAGAATGCCCTATCCATGCAGAGACAGTGCTGTGAATACAGCAGCCAGAGACAGCACTGAGAGGTAACTCCATCCTCAGGGAGGATTCTGTACAAGTAAACAGGCTCCCTGCTCACACACTGTCTACAAACATTGCAGCTGGCACTACTCCAGGAGTATAGAACCACTTTTGTCTGTGGCACAGCATAACTTGTTGCCAGCAATAGCACAAACTGCCTCCTCTTACATTAAATGCCCTAAGTCTTAGTAGAAAGGACAGCACACACAGTGCTGGTGCCACCGATGCTTATCTGCCAGGCCTTACAGACCAGTGACATTGTACATCAGATGAACTGTGACAGCCAGGTTACAGTGCAAAGGAGGCCTGAACAGAACTACCCAGAGTGAATGGGAAAGGCAGTGGATCAGTTTTCCCTCAGTGTGGCCACAGAGAGGACAGGCCTTTATTTACACTACAGGGACATGTCTAAGAAAGACTAAATATATATATGCATATATATCCACGTGTGGACACACTCTAAAGGGGGTTACAGACCTGTGCACAGGCGGAAGAACATAAGTTGTACTAATACTTCTGAATACATGGGATATTCAGTAAGGGTAATCAGATAATTGTAACTGGTAACAAACTGTTTTTCTTATGCATGCATATTTTGATGGTAACAGCTTGAATATTTGAGTTAAGGTTTGAATAGTATAATAAGTCAATATAACCAATTCAGGTAAACGTGCATAACTGCTGAGAAGGACGGTGATGGGATATGCAACACCTGAATAATTAAACAGTCTATGACAGTATTGGCATAATCTACGGTGTGAAGACCAACTGTTTATTATCTGTACTTGATGATTTACTGTAACGTATTACTATTATTCAAGTTGTTTGATTTTCCCACTGCCTTTAATAAACCGAAGTTGAGTTGACTGCTCCCTGAACAACCCACTTGTGCAGACGTATATCCCTTACATCTCCGAAGTATCGTGAACGAACTTCCATCTTAAGTTGGTATCCCGGTACACAGATAGTGTAAAGCGGACATAATCACCAGGTAAAAGATCATCTACTCACCCAATAACATTGTCCTTTATTTGCCCGGGTATCACATTTGGCGTCAACGAACAGGATCCGAGTGCAATCAGGAGAAAACTCACTAATTGAAAAATGGAACAACAACAGGCTGCAGGAGGAGGAGCACCACCGGTAGTACAGAACCAGGAACAAGAACAACAGGCAACCCCGGCAACGACACCGAATGCTCCAACAACCTTACCCTACTACTTTGGGGCGCCGTGGCTTCCAACCTATAGCGGAGATGCCAACAAGCCACAGTGTACCACGTTTACAGAATTCAAAAATAAACTCAAATCTATGTTCCGGTTGTATACCTTGAACGAACAGCAGAAAGTCGAGATTCTGGTAGGTCAACTCACAGGGTCAGCTCTAAGAGAAGTCATATCCTGGCCCACTGAAAACAAGAAAGAGGTAGACCAGATCTTAAAGAGATTGTCCACTACTTTTGAGACAAAAACCCTCCCCGAGTTAAAAATGAAGCTGTATGTGCGCAAACAGCAACCGGGCGAGACCCTCCGAGACTACGCCCTGAGTTTACAAGAAACACTAAGAGCGATCCAAGCAGTTGACAAAGATGAAGTCAGAAATGCAGACGAAGCGCTAACGATTCAGTTTATTGAAGGAGCCTCAAGGGAGAGTGTCAAAACCCAACTACGACTACTCAAAATGCAAATGCCGGGGAAAACCTTCCTAGACTTCAAGGAAGCCGCCATCACAATAACTGGCAACCAATCGGGAAGAGAAGAAGAGTACCCAGAGCTGGTGGACTTCAGAGAATCCTCAGAGCTGATGGGAGCTACTGCTTCCAGTCCCGAAAGACCGAAACGAGTCAGAGATCCAGTGGTGCAGAGTAGTCAGCACCCCTCAGGAGATCAGATACAAACCCTACGCAAGCAGATGGAAGAGTTAACGGTGGGGATGGCAGAGATCCAGAGAGAAATGCAACTCCTAGCGAGACCACCGACACCCAATTCTGGAGAACCTAGATGGAGGTCCGAGCGACAGAGGTCGGCCAGAAGATGCTGGGAACCACCTCCAGAGTACGGGCGGCGGCCTTCAGACCAGTTCGACAGCCAGGGTCGTCCCGTTTGTCATCGATGCCAGGCAATAGGGCATATTGAGAGGAACTGCGACCAGATCGAACATTTAAACTCCAATGCCCCGAGGACGGAGACCGAGCCTCGGGGGACACAATAAGGTTAAAACCAACCTCTGAAGAAGGATGGCCACACTATGGCAGGCAATGCCATATAAATGCAGATTAGTTAACCGACATATTAAATACCGACACTCCTGTCCACACAAGGAAAATTTCAGGAAAGGTCATCTGGTTTCATGTGCGACGTGGGTATGGATTCATCAATCGTGATGACACCAAGCAAGATACATTCATTCATTATACGGCCATACAGAGGAACAACCCCAGAAAATACTATCGCAGCCTGGGAGAGGGAGAGATGGTGGAATTTGACATAATCAGGGGAGAGAAAGGTCTACGAGCAATCAACGTCACGGGTCCAGGTGGTGCTCCAGTGAAGGGCAGCAGGTATGCAGCAGATCGCAGGCATTATTGGTGCCATCCACACCGTGGAGGTCATCCACGTCACTACCGATGCCATGGAGATGGAATGCATTCCACAGAAAACGTGACAGAAAGTGTAAACCAGAGGCCATCTGTATGCAGTCAACAGGATCCTAATGCCGAATCGCAGAGTGCATTATTGGGAAGAACAGCTAACCTTGAGAAACCAAGTGGATATACGCAACAGAACCTGCAAGAAACTGTTCGGTCGTTTCGGTGTGGACCTACGATGATGGAAGACACCAATTCCAATACGGCCTACCTCAATCCGGCTCATTCAAACGCTACTGATCAGGACCGGGAAGTAGAAGTAGTGACCCACAAGGCCACAGAGGAAGACTTAGAATCCTCTAAACCCAATGCATCAGATTCAGTTATGCTCATCCCTAAACCTCACCATCCTGCAAAAACCCAGGGGGAAGCTAAAGAGGCCGTGAAATGGCTCTTTCCAGAGTTGCATCGTCCTGACTATGAGTACACCTCAATGAGTGGTGAAGAATTTATCTCACTGTTGCAGCAGGCATCGAGAAAGCCAGGGAAGAGGCGCACAGGGGTTCTAGCCCATTAGTTATAGACCCTTCTCATGTCTGATCTGTAATGATTATACTAATGTGATTTTCAAACTTGTTTGCTCTACAGTTACTAAATGCATTGAGGTTTAAAACATAATTGTTTCAGTACCTGCAACCCAATGTATTTCATGTCAGTAAAATGTCAATGTTGTGAAAAAAAAAATAATGACTTTATGACTATGTGGAGAGACGAATGCGTGAGGACACGCATCATTCAAGCGGGGTTGAGTGTGGTATCCCCCAGAACTTACAGGACTCATGCTCCCTTCAACTGACATGTACATTGCCTTATTGTACCAGGTGCTCCATGTAGGACCCTATGAGAACCTGTGTAGCCCAGACTTTTTGCCAAAAAGGACAGCTGTATACTCTGGGCTGCCATATAAACAGACATAACCTGCAGCTTTACCCTTTCCCCCCTTTTTCTTGGAGCCTAGCAACAGTGGATGGTGTGATGGAGGACACAGCCCACACCTCTCATCTGATTGGCCAATCCCTAGAGAGAACCCAGAGGAAGGGTGGAGTGATGGAGAGATTGGTGTGAGGACTGGGGGGTGCTGTAAGCTGGGACAGCAGAGAGGACAGCAGAACAAGCAGTGGGATCCTGAGTGAGTTGCAGAGGCTGAGTTCCTGTGTGTCAGTTCCAGAGTATCCTGTCAGCACTAGTATCATTGTGCAAGTCCCAGCAGCAACAGCAAGGAACTCCTCTGGAGAGAGAGGGAGTGAGATCAGTGAGGTTTCATCAGTAACAGCTCACTGCCCATATAAGAACAGAGGAAGTAGCAGCTACAGAGAATGCCCTATCCATGCAGAGACAGTGCTGTGAATACAGCAGCCAGAGACAGCACTGAGAGGTAACTCCATCCTCAGGGAGGATTCTGTTCAAGTAAACAGGCTCCCTGCTCACACACTGTCTACAAACATTGCAGCTGGCACTACTCCAGGAGTATAGAACCACTTTTGTCTGTGGCACGGCATAACTTGTTGCCAGCAATAGCACAAACTGCCTCCTCTTACATTAAATGCCCTAAGTCTTAGTAGAAAGGACAGCACACACAGTGCTGGTGCCACCGATGCTTATCTGCCAGGCCTTACAGACCAGTGACATTGTACATCAGATGAACTGTGACAGCCAGGTTACAGTGCAAAGGAGGCCTGAACAGAACTACCCAGAGTGAATGGGAAAGGCAGTGGATCAGTTTTCCCTCAGTGTGGCCACAGAGAGGACAGGCCTTTATTTACACTACAGGGACATGTCTAAGAAAGACTAAATATATATATGCATATATATCCACGTGTGGACACACTCTAAAGGGGGTTACAGACCTGTGCACAGGCGGAAGAACATAAGTTGTACTAATACTTCTGAATACATGGGATATTCAGTAAGGGTAATCAGATAATTGTAACTGGTAACAAACTGTTTTTCTTATGCATGCATATTTTGATGGTAACAGCTTGAATATTTGAGTTAAGGTTTGAATAGTATAATAAGTCAATATAACCAATTCAGGTAAACGTGCATAACTGCTGAGAAGGACGGTGATGGGATATGCAACACCTGAATAATTAAACAGTCTATGACAGTATTGGCATAATCTACGGTGTGAAGACCAACTGTTTATTATCTGTACTTGATGATTTACTGTAACGTATTACTATTATTCAAGTTGTTTGATTTTCCCACTGCCTTTAATAAACCGAAGTTGAGTTGACTGCTCCCTGAACAACCCACTTGTGCAGACGTATATCCCTTACATCTCCGAAGTATCGTGAACGAACTTCCATCTTAAGTTGGTATCCCGGTACACAGATAGTGTAAAGCGGACATAATCACCAGGTAAAAGATCATCTACTCACCCAATAACATTGTCCTTTATTTGCCCGGGTATCACATAGGCACATAAGAGCATCAAGACAGGGCTGTGTAAAGCTCCACTGCCACATGCTCCAATTATACTATTCAGACAGGAAGTGATGTCAGGGCATGTATAAGACCTAAATCCAACCAAATCACATTACAGCGATAAACTATACTGAATGCAGCCACAAACAATACAAATGTGCGCTGAGCTGCCCAGAGGTTTATGAGCATAAACGAGCACCAGGTGAAGGAATAAATTAGTAAATATAGCAGGGCGGAAGCAGCCTGCGCTCCATCTGCCGCGGGCGGAAGCTCATGCGTTCCACACGAGTCTTCCGCCCGCCGCAGCGAGCGCCAACGTCAGAGCCATCAGTGCAAATCTGGGAGGGCGGAAGTAGTGTGCGTTCCAGCCCATCCAGGGCGGAAACGCCTGCGTTCCACATTCCTCCGTAGCCCACAATCGCTACTAGTACAACACATGTCATAATGAAACAAACAGGTAAATAGAAAATAGGACACATACAGCCAGTCCACAAGGGGCCCGCGATGCTAAAGAAAAACATATAACTACATACAATGAAATATAAATATATATAAAATATATATATATATATATAAAAAGAATGTGAAGAATGAAATGCACATATACAGAAACTGGGTGAAATAGACTATTGTATATTCACAAAAGCTAAATAGAAAGTAGCTGTATAATCATACATTTTAAGATGTAGAATAACAAAAAAAGCAATACTGATTAGCAAAGTGATGCATTCCACAGGGTACCCAGATGATGCCACTACACATACAAGTATGTATCTAATATATATTTTAGGATCACAATTATATTAAGTAGGTCCTAAAACCCAATAAAGTTATATTCTGGGCACCTAGAGGAAGATGTTGAGGGCATTGTGCTCATTCAGACCACGACTCATTCAGACCACAACAGTGTCCAAAGTTGAAATCCAGTAGCCTTCACGCTGTTTAAGTAGAAGAAGGCGATCCCCTCCCAAATCTAATGGGGGAATCCAGTCAATTAACATACATTTTAGATTAGCCACTTGGTGTCCATTAAGCATGTAATGTCTTGCCACCGGTTTGTCTGTTTTCCGTGTCTGAAGCGCAGCTCTGATGGTGGTTCTATGATTTGCCATTCTGTCCCGGAAACATCGTAAGGTTAACCCCACGTAATAAAGTCCACATGGGCATGTTGGTAAATATATAACATACTCCATTTTACAATGGAGATGGTATTTAATCTTGATATGTTTGCCAGAGTGTGGATGGGGAAAAGACTTTCCGACCAACATCAATCTGCAGGTGGTGCAACCTCCACAAGAGTAAGTACTCGGTTTGGTGCTCATAATTTGTGTGATACTTGGGCGTTCTTTGGGCACCATAGTAGGTCGCATCAATAGCTGTTTAAGATTTGCCCCTCTACTATATGCCATCATCGGTGGTGGCATATGTGTAAAGGGCAAGGAAGAATCTGAAGAAAGAATCGGCCAATGTTTCTTTAAAATCTGTTGCGTATGATGAGAATGCTGGTCAAATTTGCTAGTAAATATCATTCGTTGTTCACTGGGGTGTTTAGTGCGACTAATTCCACGGAAGATATTCCGGGCTTTACGTAGACATTTAGACAGGATTTTCAGTTGATACCCCCGATCACGAAATCTAGACATCAATTCAGTGAGATGCTGCTCTCTGACCGACAGATCTGTATCAATGTGCATGACCCTCAGGTACTGAGAAACTGGTAAGTTATCCTTGAGGCTTGGCGGATGAAAACTACTAGCCAGGAGCGTGGTGTTGCGGTCAGTAGGTTTCCTGTATAAGGATGTGGTGACCAGACCATTTTCAATACGGACTGTTACATCAAGAAAATTCACACTTTCAGACGATAGGTCAAACGTGAACTTAATAGGAGTGTTAAGCAAGTTGATTTTCCGGACCATGGTGACAAAAGATTCTTTAGTGCCACTCCATACCAAAAAGTCGTAGTCTATGAAACGTTTGTAAAAAAGAATTTGGCCACCAAATTCCGGCAAGATGTATTTTCAAAGCGTGTCATGTACAGGTTGGCATAAGCCGGCACCAGGTTAGACCCCATGGCGGTGCCGGACTGTTGTATATAGTATGCTTCCTTATACTTGAAATGATTTTGACTTAACACCAGATGAACCAGATCTAAAACATACTCGGTTGGCATCACTGGACTGGGATCTGCTGATAATATTTCTCTAAGCATGGCGATACCTTCGTTATGCGGGATTACTGTGTACAACGATTGTACATCCATAGTCGCTAGCAAGGAAAAATTCTCAAAGCCTGTAAATTGATTTAATTGGTTTAGAAAGTCACCAGTGTCGCGAATATAACTTGAACTTTTCGTGACGTATGGTTTTGAACATTCATGGAGTGATCAGGAACTCTTTGAATTCCTTACGGTGGACACTCCCAAATGTCCCATAAAACTCTTGTCAGACCCCCAGGTAGGCCCATCATTGCCGCCGAGGGATCATTATTACAGCCACTTGCCAAATGGGTTGATTATATTCTTCAACCATACGTCACGAAAAGTTCAAGTTATATTCGCGACACTGGTGACTTTCTACACCAATTAAATCAAGACACCAATTTCAATCAGTAGACACCCATGTGTGGGCAGGGCATGGCTGGGATGCGAACCTGGTGCGGTGGTGGCGGTACATAGACGATATCATTTTTGTTTGTAAGGGGGATGAGTCTACCCTCCAGGATTTTTGCCAATATCTCAATACTAATACTTTGAACATTCAGCTGTCTTTCTCTAACATCCTAAGTGGATGCTGGGGACTCCGTAAGGACCATGGGGAATAGCGGCTCCGCAGGAGACTGGGCACAAAAGTAAAGCTTTAGAACTACCTGGTGTGCACTGGCTCCTCCCCCTATGACCCTCCTCCAAGCCTCAGTTAGATTTTTGTGCCCGAACGAGAAGGGTGCACACTAGGTGGCTCTCCTGAGCTGCTTAGTGAAAAGTTTAGTTTTAGTTTTTTTATGTTCAGTGAGACCTGCTGGCAACAGGCTCACTGCATCGAGGGACTAAGGGGAGAAGAAGCGAACTCACCTGCGTGCAGAGTGGATTGGGCTTCTTAGGCTACTGGACATTAGCTCCAGAGGGACCGATCACAGGCCCAGCCATGGATAGGTCCCAGAGCCGCGCCGCCGGCCCCCTTACAGAGCCAGAAGACAGAAGAGGTCCGGAAAATCGGCGGCAGAAGACGTCCTGTCTTCAACAAGGTAGCGCACAGCACTGCAGCTGTGCGCCATTGCTCTCAGCACACTTCACACTCCGGTCACTGAGGGTGCAGGGCGCTGGGGGGGGCGCCCTGAGACGCAATAAAAACACCTTGGATGGCAAAAAAATGCATCACATATAACTCCTGGGCTATATGGATGAATTTAACCCCTGCCAGAATACACAGAAAAACGGGAGATAAGGCCGCCGAGAAGGGGGCGGAGCCTATCTCCTCAGCACACTGGCGCCATTTTCCCTCACAGCTCCGTTGGAGGGAAGCTCCCTGGCTCTCCCCTGCAGTCACTACACTACAGAAAGGGTTAAAAAAGAGAGGGGGGCACTAATTACGCGCAGTATTAAAAATACAGCAGCTATAAGGGGAAAAACACTTATATAAGGTTATCCCTGTATATATATAGCGCTCTGGTGTGTGCTGGCAAACTCTCCCTCTGTCTCCCCAAAGGGCTAGTGGGGTCCTGTCCTCTATCAGAGCATTCCCTGTGTGTGTGCTGTGTGTCGGTACGTTTGTGTCGACATGTATGAGGAGAAAAATGATGTGGAGACGGAGCAGATTGCCTGTAATAGTGATGTCACCCCCTAGGGGGTCGACACCTGAGTGGATGAACTGTTGGAAGGAATTACGTGACAGTGTCAGCTCTGTATAAAAGACAGTGGTTGACATGAGACAGCCGGCTACTCAGCTTGTGCCTGTCCAGACGTCTCATAGGCCGTCAGGGGCTCTAAAGCGCCCGTTACCTCAGATGGCAGATATAGACGCTGACACGGATACTGACTCCAGTGTCGACGGTGAAGAGACAAATGTGACTTCCAGTAGGGCCACACGTTACATGATTGAGGCAATGAAAAATGTTTTACACATTTCTGATAATACGAGTACCACCAAAAAGGGGTATTATGTTCGGTGAGGAAAAACTACCTGTAGTTTTCCTGAATCTGAGAAATTAAATGAGGTGTGTGATGATGCGTGGGTTTCCCCCGATAACAACTGATAATTTCTAAAATGTTATTGGCATTATATCCTTTCCCGCCAGAGGTTAGGGTGCGTTGGGAAACACCCCCTAGGGTGGATAAAGCGCTCACACGCTTGTAAGAACAAGGGCTCTACCCTCTCCTGAGATGGCCGCCCTTAAGGATCCTGCTGATAGAAAGCAGGAGGGTATCCTAAAATGTATTTACACACATACTGGTGTTATACTGCGACCAGCAATCGCCTCAGCCTGGATGTGCAGTGCTGGGTTGGCGTGGTCGGATTCCCTGACTGAAAATATTGATACCCTAGATAGGGACAGTATATTATTGCCTATAGAGCATTTAAAAGATGCATTTCTATATATGCGTGATGCACAGCGGAATATTTGCCGACTGGCATCAAGTCTAAGTGCGTTGTCCATTTCTGCCAGTAGAGGGTTATGGACACGACAGTGGTCAGGTGATGCGGATTCCAAACGGCATTTGGAAGTATTGCCTTATTAAGGGGAGGAGTTATTTGGGGTCGGTCTTTCAGACCTGGTGGCCACGGCAACAGCTGGGAAATCCACGTTTGTACCCCAGGTCGCCTCTCAACATAAGAAGACGCCGTATTATCAGGCGCAGTCTTTTCGTGGGCAAGCGGGCAAAAGGTTCCTCATTTCTGCCCCGTGACAGAGGGAGAGGAAAAAGGCTGCAGAAATCAGCCAGTTCCCAGGAACAGAAGCCCTCTCCCGCCTCTGCCAAGCCCTCAGTATGACGCTGGGGCTTTACAAGCAGAATCAAGCACGGTGGGGGCCCGTCTCAATGAATTTCAGCACGCAGTGGGCTCACTCGCAAGTAGACCCCTGAATCCTTCAGGTGATATCTCAGGGGTACAAATTGGAATTCGAGACGTCTCCCCCTCGCCGTTTCCTTAAGTCGGCTTTACCGATGTCTCCTTCTGACATGGAGGCAGTTTTGGAAGCCATTCACAAGCTGTATTCCCAGCAGGTGATAATCAAGGTACCCCTCCTGCAACAGGGAACGGGGTATTATTCCACACTGTTGTGGTACCGAAGCCGGACGGCTCGGTGAGACCGATTCTAAATCTAAAATCTTGAACACTTACATACGGAGGTTCAAATTCAAGATTGAGTCACTCAGAGCAGTGATTGCGAACCTGGAAGAAGGGGACTACATGATGTCTCGGGACATCAAGGATGCTTACCTTCATGTCCCAATTTACCCTTCTCACCAAGGGTACCTCAGGTTTATGGTACAGAACTGTCACTATCAGTTTCAGACGCTGCCGTATGGATGGTCCACGGCACCCCGGGTCTTTACCAAGGTAATGGCCGAAATGATGATACTCCTTCGAAGGAAGGGAATTTTAGTTATCCCTTACTTGGACGATTCCCTGATAAGGGTAAGATCCAGGGAACAGTTGGAGGTCGGTGTAGCACTATCTCAGGTAGTGTTGCGGCAGAATGATTGGATTCTCAATATTCCAAAATCGCAGCTGATTCCGACGACTCGTCTTCTGTTCCTAGGGATGATCCTGGACACAGTCCAGAAAAAGGTGTTTCTCCCGGAGGAGAAAGTCAGGGAGTTATCCGAGCTAGTCGGGAACCTCCTATAACCGAGCCAAGTCTCAGTACATCAATGAAATGGTTCTGGGAAAAATGGTGGCTTCCTACGAAGCAATCCCATTCGGCAGATTCCACGCGAGAACTTTCCAGTGGGACCTGCTGGACAAATGGTCCGTGTCGCATCTTCAGATGCATCAGCGGATAACCCTGTCACCAAGCACAAGGGTGTCTCTCCTGTGGTGGTTGCAGAGTGCTCATCTTCTAGAGGGCCGCACATTCAGGACTGGGTCCTGGTGACCACGGATGCCAGCCTGCGAGGCTGGGGAGCAGTCACACAGGGAAGGAATTTCCAGAGCTTATGGTCAAGCCTGGAGACATCACTTCACATAAATATCCTGAAGCTAAGGGCCATTTACAATGCTCTAAGCTCAGCAAGACCTCTGCTTCAAGGTCACCCGGAGTTGATCCATTCGGACAACATCACGGCAGTCACCCACGTAAACAGACAGGGTGACACAAGAAGCAGGGGGGCAATGGCAGAAGCTGCGAGGATTCTTCGCTGGGCGGAAAATCATGTGATAGCACTGTCAGCAGTATTCATTCCGGGAGTGGACAACTGGGAAGCAGACTTCCTCAGCAGACACGACCTCCAGCCGGGAGAGTGGGGACTTCACCCAGAAGTCTTCCACATGTTTATAAAACTCGACAAGTATTGCGCCAGGTCAAGGGACCCTCAGGCAATAGCTGTGGATGCTCTGGTAACACAGTGGGTGTACCAGTCAGTGTATGTGTTCCCTCCTCTGCCTCTCATACCCAAGGTACTGAGAATTATAAGATGGAGAGGAGTAAGCACTATATTCGTGGCTCCGGATTGGCCAAGAAGGACTTGGTAACCGGAACTTCAAGAGATGCTCACGGAGGATCCGTGGCCTCTACCTCTAAGAAGGGACCTGCTCCAGCAAGGACCCTGTCTGTTCCAAGACTTACCGCGGCTGCGTTTGACGGCATGGCGGTTGAACGCCGGATCCTTAAGGAGAAAGGCATTCCGGATGAAGTCATTCCTATCCTGATCAAAGCCAGGAAAGATATAACCGCAAAACATTATCACCGCATTTGGCGAAAATATGTTGCGTGGTGCGAGGCCAGTAAGGCCCCGACGGAGGAATTTTTCAACTAGGTCGATTCCTACATTTCCTACAAACAGGAGTGTCTATGGGCCTGAAATGGGGGTCCATTAAGGTTCAAATTTCGGCCCTGTCAATTTTCTTCCAAAAAGAACTAGCTTCAGTCCCTGAAGTTCAGACGTTTGTGAAAGGGGTACTGTATATACAGCCTCCTTTTGTGCCTCCAGTGGCACCTTGGGATCTAAATGTAGTTTTTGGGTTCCAAAAGTCACATTGGTTTGAACCACTTAAATATGTGGAGTTAAAATATCTCACATGGAAAGTGGTCATGCTGTTGGCCCTGGCCTGGGCCAGGTGCGTGTCAGAATTGGCGGCTTTATCCTGTAAAAGCCCTCATCTGATTTTCCATTCGGACAGGGCGGAATTGAGGACTTGTCCTCAGTTTCTCCCTAAGGTGGTTTTCAGCGTTTCACCTGAATAAACCTATTGTGGTGCCTGCGGCTACTAGGGACTTGGAGGACTCCAAGTTGCTAGACATTGTCAGAGCCCTGGAAATATAGGTTTCCAGGACGGCTGGAGTCAGAAAATCTGACTCGTTGTTTATTCTGTATGCACCCAACAAGCTGGGTGCTCCTGCTTCTAAGCAGACTATTGCTCGTTGGATTTGTAGTACAATTCAGCTTGCACATTCTGTGGCAGGCCTGCCACAGCCAAAATCTGTAAAAGCCCATTCCACAAGGAAGGTGGGCTCATCTTGGGCGGCTGCCCGAGGGGTCTCGGCTTTACAACTTTGCCGAGCAGCTACTTGGTCAGGAGCAAATACGTTTGTAAAATTCTACAAATTTGATACCCTGGCTGAGGAGGACCTGGAGTTCTCTCATTTGGTGCTGCAGAGTCATCCGCACTCTCCCGCCCGTTTGGGAGCTTTGGTATAATCCCCATGGTCCTTACGGAGTCCCCAGCATCCACTTAGGACGTTAGAGAAAATAAGAATTTACTTACCGATAATTCTATTTCTCGTAGTCCGTAGTGGATGCTGGGCGCCCATCCCAAGTGCAGATTGTCTGCAATACTGGTACATAGTTATTGTTACCAAAAAATCGGGTTATTGCTGTAGTGAGCCATCTTTTCTAGAGGCTCCTCTGTTATCATGCTGTTAACTGGGTTTAGATCACAAGTTATATGGTGTGATTGGTGTGGCTGGTATGAGTCTTACCCGGGATTCAAAATCCTTCCTTATTGTGTACGCTCGTCCGGGCACAGTATCCTAACTGAGGCTTGGAGGAGGGTCATAGGGGGAGGAGCCAGTGCACACCAGGTAGTTCTACAGCTTTACTTTTGTGCCCAGTCTCCTGCGGAGCCGCTATTCCCCATGGTCCTTACGGAGTCCCCAGCATCCACTACGGACTACGAGAAATAGAATTATCGGTAAGTAAATACTTATTTTTGATATCAGTAAATTTTCCATTCACTTTCTCGATTTAAAAATTGAAGTAGTTGATGGAAACCTCATTACCAGTAATTATGTAAAACCTACAGATTGTAATACGTACATACCCTTGTACAGTAACCATTTACCTATCTGGCTGGAGAATGTACCTAAGGGTCAATTACTCAGGTTACGCAGGAATTGTTCTGACAACACAAAATATAATGAACAAGCCTCAGTGATGGTAACTAATTTTGCAAAGAAAGGGTATGAAATTTCTAAACTATCCAAAGTATCAGAGGAGGTTGGCAGCATCGATAGGTTAACATTGCTTAAAACTAAAAAACATAGAAAGAATTACACCACAAATTTTAAGGTCTCCTTCCATACACAGTTTAACAAACAACACAAAAGGATAGAAGGAATAGTTAGAAAGAACTGGAATATTCTATTGAAGGACGAAATCTTGTGTAAAGTGTTACCAAAAAAGCCCAAATTCACATATAGGAGGGCACCGAACATTAAAAATAGTCTGATATCTAGTGCATTACCTATGGATGGAAAGAGGTTTCTTCCAAGAAATAAGGGGTTTTATCGTTGTGGAGACTGCAAACTTTGCAAAGCCTGTACCAGCAGTGAGTCTAAAGTGACTAGTTTTTGCTGGGAAAAGAAGACCATCAAAATTGACGAGTTTATAATCTGTCATACAGACTATGTCGTTTATGGCATAGTATGCAAATGCAATTTATTGTATATAGGTAAAACTAAACGACAGGTTAAAATTTGCTGGGCCGAGCATGTTCGAAACATCATCAATGGTAATGTTAATCATCCCTTTTCCTTGCATTTTAAAGAGAAACATGAAAAATCAGTTAAGGGCCTAAAAAGTTTTGTGCAATCAAATGGATACAAAATAACTGGAGGACAAGGGATAGGGATAACAGGTTAGCCAAGGCGGAAATGAGGAACATCTATGAATTCAACAGCCTTAGACCTCATGGTCTAAACCACGATTTTGAAATTAGGTGGTTTCTGTAAAGTGATGTTGGGTCCATTCTGCTAGGGCTTATACCTTTTGGAACTTTGGGATCATTCCCAAGTGTTCCTCTATCTATATAGGGAGATTATTTCCAGCATTGTTATAATTATATGTGTTTAGACAAAAAATTCTATATGTAAATGCGAGTTTATTTATGTACATTGTATATTGCAATAACCATTATGTTGCTATTTTAACTATGTGCATATCACTTTTCCCTGTTTAGGGGGGGCCGTATTAAAGGTTGTGTGCTTGGGTCTGTTCCATTTATAACGTAGGGTATGGGCAATATTCTATGTATAGTTCCATTCCCGCTATCATACGGAGTTGGTACAGGACTTTTAAATTATATTTGTTTCCAGAGTGGTGCTCTGTTAGAAAATGTTTGTACCAAAGGCGGAGTATAGATGACTCCGTTTTTGGTTACTAGGAAGCAACTGTGTCCTGGATGCGTCACTATGGAAACGGGACGCAGGCTATCAGTATGGAGGGGATGCGTTAAGAAATAGAGAGCTTTGCGGGTCCGGTCATGAGAATAACTGTGACGTATTAAGTGGGCGGAAGTCACGGCGAACCGTGTTGGAAAAGGGCAAAAATGAGAACCTGCCCCATACCTTAATTCCGCGCCCATGACTGCAGCGAAATTAAGGGATACTTGTTCCCAGGACCAGGTTTTATTTGTACATGTGAGTACTGTAAACGTAGTTTAGATCACTTTCGTTTTCAGCTGTTAGGATAGTACGTTTTGAGCAGTATGACTGGTCTGGACCCCGGATGTGTTACTAGGGGAACGGGATGCACAGCCGGCAGGTTGTTACGTTGGTAGTGGGAGGAAGTAATGCTAGCCATGGTATTGGTCTGTGCCCCGGATGTGTTACCAAGGGAACGGGACGCAGGTTAGTAATACGAAGAAGGTTTTAAAGGAAGCAGGAATTAGCTATATCATGGTATTGTGGCCCGGGCGTGTTGCCATGGAAATGAGATGCGGGGCAGTGCCATGAAGGGGATCTGTGAACTCTTTTGGCGCCAAATCTGTAAATCCAGGTCCCTTGTGAATTGTAAACTATTGGCTACTGTGAATGTCTATCACGCTGGTGGTCAGCTCATTGGTTAATTAGGATCAAACCAATTAAGGCTCTGCTATTTAAGAGAGGTCAGACTGGGAGTTTTTCATTCAGCTGACCACACAGGAGAGGCTGCATATCGGTGGTATGTTTTCATGACTACATTTGTTTTTATGATTATTTTCTGTAAATAAGGGAAAGTGTTTTATTGGATTTTCTGTATATTATTATAGTGAAACACACTGTTAAATCTTGACAAAGACGCCGCAGAGCGCCGAAACGCGTTGATACAGTGCTATATTGATGTCCTAAACCAGTACATCCATTGAAGGGGGCATATGACATTTTATGATATCCGGATCACTTTATGTCAGTTGGCTACCATCTCTGCTCCCCATTTGGTACGGCTGGTTGTCTATTTATGTTTTATTTGTATATTTTAATAAAAGAAGGGTTCTTTTGGCCCTAATTGGCTTCCCCTTTTTTTAATTGCATACCCACCATATGAGTGATATTCATACTCAGTATACGGTGTCACAGAGGAAATAACCTACACGGAAAAGAAACCTTTATGTGCTTTCTATCTTCCATTTTCAAGTAAGCATACCCGTAAGGATCTATTACCGTATCTTCACGGCATCACTTTGGGTGACCCTATAAGAAGGTGGACGTCTTATTTCTCTTTTGGGACCATCTTCATCACCTAGTTCTCCCTTAACACAGTGGAAAGAACTTTTATGCTCATACAGGATTACACTATTGTATTTTTTGTCTCTTTTTCATGTACAATATGACATCGCTGTGAGGACCGTTTAAAACAAGGGGACATTTGGAGCGCAGAAAGTGAGACTATGTTTTAGATCTGGTTCATCTAGTGTTAAGTCAAAATCATTTCAAGTATAAGGAAGCATACTATATACAACAGTCTGGCACCGCCATGGGGTCTAACCTGGCGCCGGCTTATGCCAACCTGAACATGACACGCTTTGAAAATACGTATATCTTGCCGGAATTTGGTGGCCAAATCCGTTTTACAAATGTTTTATAGACAACGTCTTTTTGGTATGGAGTGGCACTAAAGAATCTTTTGTCACCATGGTCCAGAAAATCAACTTGCTTAACACTCCTATTAAGTTCACGTTTGACCTATCGTCTGAAAGTGTGAATTTTCTTGATGTAACAGTCCGTATTGAAAATGGTCTGGTCACCACATCCTTATACAGGAAACCTACTGACTGCAACACAACGCTTCTGGCTAGTAGTTTTCATCCGCCAAGCCTCAAGGATGACTTACCAGTTTCTCAATACCTTAGGGTCATGCGCATTGATACAGATCTGTCGGTCAGAGAGCAGCATCTCACTGAATTGATGTCTAGATTTCGTGATCGGGGGTATCAACAGAAAATCCTGTCTAAATGTCTACGTAAAGCCCGGAATATCTTCCATGGAATTAGTCGCACTAAACACCCCAGTGAACAACGAATGATATTTACTAGCAAATTTGACCAGCATTCTCATCATACGCAACAGATTTTAAAGAAACATTGGCCGATTCTTTCTTCAGATTCTTCCTTGCCCTTTACACATATGCCACCACCGATGATGGCATATAGTAGAGGGGCAAATCTTAAACAGCTATTGATGCGACCTACTATGGTGCCCAAAGAACGCCCAAGTATCACACAAATTATGAGCACCAAACCGGGTAGTTACTCTTGTGGAGGTTGCACCACCTGCAGATCGATGTTGGTCGGAAAGTCTTTTCCCCATCCACACTCTGGCAAACATATCAAGATTAAATACCATCTCCATTGTAAAATGGAGTATGTTATATATTTACTCACATGCCCATGTGGACTTTATTACGTGGGGTTAACCTCACGATGTTTCCGGGACAGAATGGCAAATCATAGAACCACCATCAGAGCTGCGCTTCAGACACGGAAAACAGACAAACCGGTGGCAAGACATTATATGCTTAATGGACACCAAGTGGCTAATCTAAAATGTATGTTAATTGACTGGATTCCCCCATTAGATTTGGGAGGGGATCGCCTTATTCTACTTAAACAGCGTGAAGGCTACTGGATTTCAACTTTGGACACTGTTGCCCCTCGTGGTCTGAATGAGCACAATGCCCTCAACATCTTCCTCTAGGTGCCCAGAATATATCTTTATTGGGTTTTAGGACCTATTTAATATCATTGTGATCCTAAAATATATATTAGATACATATTTGTATGTGTAGTGGCATCATCTGAGTACCCTGTGGAATGCATCACTTTGCTAATCAGTATTGCTTTTTTTGTTATTCTACATCTTAAAATGTATGATTATACAGCTACTTTCTATTTAGCTTTTGTGACTATACAATACTCTATTTCACCCAGTTTCTGTATATGTGCATTTCATTCTTCATTCTTTTTATATATATATATATATATATATATATATATATATATATAATTTTTTTTTATATATATATATATTTATATTTCATTGTATGTAGTTATGTTTTTCTTTAGCCACGCGGGCCCCTTGTGGACTGGCTGTATGTGTCCTATTTTCTATTTACCTGTTTGTTTCATTATGACATGTGTTGTACTACTGGCGATTGTGGGCTACGGAGGAGTGTGGAACGCAGGCGTTTCCGCCCTGGATGGGCTGGAACGCACACTACTTCCGCCCTCCCAGATTTGCACTGAGGGCTCTGATGTTGGCGCTCGCTGCGGCGGGCGGAAGATTCGTGTGGAACGCATGAGCTTCCGCCCGCGGCAGATGGAGCGCAGGCTGCTTCCGACCTGCTATATTTACTAATTTATTCCTTCACCTGGTGCTCGTTTATGCTCATAAACCTCTGGGCAGCTCAGCGCACATTTGTATTGTTTGTGGCTGCATTCAGTAATGTATAGTTTATCGCTGTAGTGTGATTTGGTTGGATTTAGGTCTTATACATGCCCTGACATCACTTCCTGTCTGAATAGTATAATTGGAGCATGTGGCAGTGGAGCTTTACATAGCCCTGTCTTGATGCTCTTATGTGCCTACGCTGACTTCCTGAGACTCCTGTGAGTAACTTGGATTATGACCCTGTTTTTGATTGGTGAAACATATTAAATGTATGATTTTGTGACCTGCACTTTTATGATATATCATTTTGTTGTAGTAATTCTGGAGGAATGAACATCTTTTTAGACGGATGTCTCTACCTTTGCATATGCTGTGAGTTAATTGATTGATTTGTTGGATTAGACATTTGGAATGCTTTCATTAATTACCTCCACCTGACCATTATTTCTATATCTAGGTCATATTTGATTCTACTACGTATGTGTGGGCTTTGAATTATGCATTGAGTAAGCTTGTTTGTTTATCTGCATGGCGGTGACACTCCTTCTGTATTTAGATTGTCTTTTATTTTATGAGTATATACGTACACACATTAGTGTATATGTATGTGTGTTGGTATATGCATGTGGATTCTTTCACTATCTCTTGATGAGGTTGGTGCTCGGTCTTTTGGACACATCGATATATCTTTCTAGGCATATTATTGTAGTATTCACTTAGGGTTGATTCACCTTGGTCTACATGTGGGCCCGTGAGGCATTGTTCATTATTTTCAATACCTTATGTTCTTGTTTTTGGTTTGTTTTTTTTCTACACAGTATATATATATGACTCTGGATGTTGTTGTATTTGCTCGTCTTGATAAAGATTCTGCGTTAGAATCGAAACGTTGACATTTGGGGCTATTATATTGAACATTAAAACATAATTGTACCTGTCTCAGCACGCAGGGGACTATGGCTAAGCCAATGGTCTGCAGACGCGCAATCCAAGAGAAGTGTGGAGAACCTACCCTTCACAGGTCAGGCTCTATTTGGGGAAGCATTGGATGCGTAGATTTCCACGGCAACCCCTGGTAAGTCACCCTTTTTTCCTTCAGCCTCTCAGACGACGAAGAAACCTTTTTCTACATCCTCTATGCAGTCCTTTCGGTCTGCAAAAGCTAAAAAGTCCAAGACTCCTACTACTTTCTTCAGAGGTGGGCGAGCAAAATCCCAAAAACCGACACCTGTAGGTTCCCAAGACAGGAAACCTGCCTCTGTGTCCTCAAAATCCTCAGCATGATGGTGGACCTCCCTGCCTGGAGAACGGGCAGGTGGGAGCGAGGCTCAGACGTTTCAGTCCCGTCTGGGTGTCGTCCGGTCTGGATCCCTGGGTACAACGTGACCTATCCTCTGGCGGGAAAGGGTACGCCATTAGTAACCTTTTAGAAATTACCAGTTTCTTATCGGGGGAAACTCACGCTTCTTCACACATTTAGTTCATCAGATGGGGGAAAAACCACTGGAAACTTTTTTCTCCCCAAACATAATACCCTTTTTTGTGGTACCTGGGGTAATATCAGAAATGTGCAACACATTTTTTATTGCTGTAATCATGTAACGGGTGGCTCTATTGGAATGTACAGTAGTCTCATCGTCGTCGACACTGGAGTCAGTATCCGTGTCGACATCTGTGTCTGCCATCTGAGGTAGTGGGCGTTTTAGGGCCCCTGATGGCTTTTGAGACGCCTGGGCAGGCACGGGCTGAGAAGCCGGCTGTCCCACATCTGCTATGTCGTCAAACCTTTTATGTAAGGAGTTGACACTGTCACGTAATTCCTTCCACATGTCCATCCACTCAGGTGTCGACCCCGCAGGGGGTGACATCACATTTATCGGCATCTGCTCCGCCTCCACATAAGCCTCCTCATCAAACATGTCGACACAGCCGTACCGACACACCGCACACACACAGGGAATGCTCTGACTGAGGACAGGACCCCACAAAGTCCTTTGGGGAGACAGAGAGAGAGTATGCCAGCACACACCAGAGCGCTATATAATGCAGGGATTCACACTACCCACAGTGATTTTTCCCTTATAGCTGCTATAATACACAGATTTGCGCCTAAATTTAGTGCCCCCCCTCTCTTTTTAACCCTTTGAGCCTGAAAACTACAGGGGAGAGCCTGGGGAGCTGTCTTCCAGCTGCACTGTGAAGAGAAAATGGCGCCAGTGTGCTGAGGGAGATAGCCCCGCCCCTTTTTCGGCGGACTTCTCCCGCTCTTATAATCATAATGTGGCAGGGGTATTTTACACATATATAGCTTATTAGGCTATATTATGTGTGATTTGCCACTCTTAAGGTACTCTAATTGCTGCCCAGGGCGCCCCCCCAGCGCCCTGCACCCATCAGTGACCGGAGTATGTGGTGTGCACAGGGAGCAATGGCGCACAGCTGCAGTGCTGTGCGCTACCTTAATGAAGACCGGAGTCTTCTGCCGCCGATTTCCTGGATGTTCTTCTTGCTTCTGGCTCTGCAAGGGGGACGGCGGCGCGGCTCCGGGACCGGATGACCGAGGCTGGGCCTGTGTTCGATCCCTCTGGAGCTAATGGTGTCCAGTAGCCTAAGAAGCCCAAGCTAGCTGCAAGCAGGTAGGTCCGCTTCTCTCCCCTAAGTCCCTCATAGCAGTGAGTCTGTTGCCAGCAGATCTCACTGAAAATAAAAAGCCTAAAATATACTTTCTTTTCTAGGAGCTCAGGAGAGCCCCTAGTGTGCATCCAGCTCGGCCGGGCACAAAATTCTAACTGAGGTCTGGAGGAGGGTCATAGAGGGAGGAGCCAGTGCACACCAGTGTTAGGCGCCGGGGTCCGCTCGGCCGTGCGGCCCGGCGCCTAGCAACCAGGGACGCCGTGCGCGTTCAGCCGCCGGCTCCCTGGCAACGCTAAGACGCCGGGCGCACGGAGCCGCTCTGACCTTAGCAACGGGGACGCCACGTTCAGCCGCGTTCCCCGTTGCTGGGTCTATTCTCATTACCCTGATTATGTGCTGGCCGTGCAGCATGCAAGCTGCACGGCATTTCTATTTGATTGTCCTGTCTGGATCCTGATTGGAGGGTGCCTGAATAAAGGCACCCTCAGGACTTCTTACAGACGCCGGTGATAGCTTCCTGTTTGCCTGTGTCTGCTGCAGAGAGTTCCCAGTCCCGGTCTTTTCGGTTGTTCCTGTCCTCAGAGATCCTGTACTCGGAAGTTACCATCTGTTCCTGGAGTCTGACCGAGCACCTTTAACATCTGGTGGTGTTCGTGAGTCGCGGCGCAGCCGTGTGTTGCGGCTTGTCCGCTTCTGTTTATTATTTTGTTTAATTGTGTTCTGGAGCTTTGCGGAGGATTCCGCTTCCACAGATCCACTCTGGTGTCCGGCGGTGCCGGATAGGAGTGTCGGATCAGTGGATCCTTGGTTGTCCTTTTTCCTGGCGGCTAGTCCGCACATACCTTTTGATTTAGTTAGTTAGCTTGTAACCCCTGGCCTGGTTGCTTAGTCAGAGGGCCCCTTGTTATCACCCTGTCTCGGACTTCCCCTTGTCTCCCATTAAGACCTGCGGGGGCATCGGGGTTGGGCAGACATAATCCGCCCTTCGAACGCGGCTGCCATGGGCTCAAGCAACCATAGTCTCGCAGGGGATTTCTGATAACACGGGCGAGACAACGGAGTTAGGGCGCCAGGGGTTACTAGGCTATCCAGCTCCCACAACCAGCTTATTTTCCTGTACTCAGATCCCTGCCATAAGATCTCCTCCGGTCTGGAGTACAGGAATCATAACATTATCACCGGCCTACAAAAGAAAAGATTTAACTTACAGTAAATTTTTTCACTTTTTAGTTGGGAGATTTTTGTCGGCCTTATGAATCCCACCGGTGTTGGGCCAAACCCTGGCCAGCTTCTTGTTAGTCAGATTCAGGAACTTACTCAGATGGTTCAGGATCTGTCCCTCCGGGTGAGGTCACAGGAAGATCTGTTACGGACTTCCCCGAGGGTCATCCCTGAACCAAAAATGCATCTGCCTGACCGTTTTTCTGGGGATAGAAAACAGTTTTTTAATTTTAAAGAATCTTGCAAACTGTATTTTCGTTTAAGACCAGTTACCTCAGGTACAGAGGCTCAGCGGGTTGGGATTATTATTTCTCTACTTCAGGGGGATCCTCAGACCTGGGCTTTTGGTTTAAAGACAGACGATCCGGCCTTATCGTCTGTAGACGCCTTTTTAAAATCTTTAGGGCTATTGTATGACGACCCTGATAGAGAGGCGTCCGCAGAAAGTCAGTTGCGTGCTCTTAGACAGGGTAGGAATCCCGCAGAGAATTATTGTACGGAGTTTCGCCGTTGGTCGAACGACTGTGGCTGGAATGACCCAGCCCTGCGCAGTCAGTTTCGCCTCGGCTTATCGGAATCTATAAAAGACAGTCTCCTCCAGTATCCCGCTCCTGAGACCCTCGATAACCTCATGGAGTTATCTATTAAAATAGATCGTCGGCTCAGAGAGCGGAGGGCTGAAAAAGGGGCATCTGTCGGGTCCTCTCCCTGGGTTCCTTCCATTCCTGTAGACATAGAGGAGCCTATGCAGATTGGTCTCTCCAAATTGTCTCCGGAAGAAAGAACCAGGAGGCAAAATTATGGTCTGTGTTTATACTGCGGAGGTAAGGGACATTTTGCCCGTAGTTGTCCAAACAAGTTGGGAAACTTCCTGACCAAGTGAATTGTGAGGGGGTTCACTTTGGTCTGCAGCTCATCTCCTCAAATAATTCACTGTTGGTTCCTGCTAAAGTTTCCTATGGCAGCCTCTGTTCCTCGGTCTCTGCTTTTGTGGACAGTGGAGCTGCAGGAAACTTTATGGATTTAACATGGGCCAAGGCCTTAGGTATTCCTCAGCTAACCTTAGGTAGGTGTATCACCATGCATGGTTTAGATGGGAGTCCTTTATCCAATGGGGTTATTTCTCTATGTACACCTCCTGTTTTGCTCTCGGTGGGAGCTCTGCATTCTGAAAAAATTGAGTTTTTCCTTACCCATTGTCCAGCAGTTCCTGTGGTTCTGGGTCATCCTTGGCTGGCCTTTCATAATCCCGTCATTGATTGGCAGTCTGGGGAGATCCTACAATGGGGTACCATCTGTGATAAAGAATGTATTACGCTTCCTATCCGAGTAGCTGCCGCCAGTTCCGCACATATTCCTGGGGAATACCAGGATTTTGTTGATGTGTTTTCCAAGGGCAATGCGGATATTTTGCCTCCCCATAGGCCTTATGATTGTGCCATTGAGTTAATTCCTGGTGCCACGTTGCCTAAAGGAAGGTTATATGCATTGTCTGGTCCTGAAACTGTGGCCATGAATGAGTATGTGAAAGAAAGCCTTGGGAAAGGGTTTATCAGGCCATCTAAATCCCCTTTAAGTGCAGGTTTCTTCTTCGTAGAGAAGAAGGATGGTTCACTCAGACCCTGCATTGACTTTAGAGCTTTGAATAAAATCTCAGTAAAGAATACTTACCCTCTGCCGCTGATCTCTGTCCTCTTTGATCAGCTACGTTCGGCTGTTATTTTTTCTAAGATTGATCTTAGAGGAGCATATAACCTCGTCAGAATCAGGTCAGGGGATGAGTGGAAAACGGCATTTAGTACTCAGTCGGGCCACTATGAGTATCTGGTCATGCCATTCGGCCTATCTAACGCTCCGGCAGTTTTCCAGGATCTCATTAATGATGTGCTCCGTGAGTTTCTGGGAAGATTCGTCGTGGTCTATTTAGACAATATTTTGATATATTCTGACTCCGTGGAACAACATGTTACCCAGGTGCGTCAGGTGCTAAAGAGATTACGTGAAAATCACTTATATGCCAAGCTGGAGAAGTGTGAATTTCATGTCACGGAAGTATCCTTTTTAGGGTACATTATTTCCCCTCGGGGATTCCGAATGGAACCAAAAAAGCTCCAAGCCATCCTTAGTTGGGCGCAACCCACCAATTTAAAAGCAATTCAGCGCTTTTTAGGGTTTGCAAACTACTATAGAAGATTTATTCACTCTTTCTCTGACCTAGTTGCTCCCATTGTGGCACTTACTAAGAAGGGAGCAGATCCTACCAATTGGTCATGTGAAGCGGAGTTATCTTTTCAGGCCTTAAAACAAGCCTTTGTCTCAGCCCCTGTCCTTAGACATCCCAACCCAGAATTACCTTTCATTATTGAGGTGGATGCCTCGGAGGTTGGAGTAGGGGCTATCCTTTCTCAGAAGGATCCAGATTCCCTTGAGTTACATCCTTGTGCCTTTATGTCCAGGAAATTCTCATCTGCAGAATCCAACTACGATGTTGGTAACCGGGAATTGCTGGCTATTAAATGGGCTTTCGAGGAGTGGAGACATTGGCTTGAAGGAGCTACCCACACCATTTCAGTTTTGACTGATCACAAAAATCTTCAATACATTGAATCGGCTAAACGACTGAATGCCCGACAGGCTCGTTGGGCTTTATTTTTTACTCGTTTCAAATTCATTATCACCTTCAGACCAGGTTCCAAGAATACCAAGGCAGATGCCCTGTCACGCAGTTTCCTTCCGGTTCAAGACAACAGTCCTGTTACTCCCATACTTCCGCCTTCAGTCATTCAGGCAGGTCTCACACAGGATGTATTTTCCCAATTAAAGCTGCTTCAACATCAAGCTCCGGGAAATACTCCTGCTAGTCGTCTTTTTGTTCCTGAGTTTTTGAGAGCAACTGTTTTGGCGGAATTTCATGATAGCAAAGTTGCAGGGCATCCGGGAATCGCTAAGACTTTGGAATTAGTATCCCGCTCAGTATGGTGGCCTGGTCTTTCCAAAGACATTAAAGAGTTTGTTTTTTCGTGTCAGGTCTGTGCACAGCATAAAGTTCCCCGTTCTTTGCCTATTGGTCAACTTATGCCCTTGAAAGTTCCTCTTAGGCCATGGTCGCATATCTCCATGGATTTTGTGGTGGATCTCCCTCTGTCAGCCGGATGCCGAGTCATATGGGTGGTAGTGGACCGTTTTAGCAAGATGGCCCATTTTATTGCTCTTCCCCGATTGCCATCTGCCCAGGGATTGGCAGTCTTGTTCCTCCGTCATGTTTTCAGACTCCATGGGTTACCCACTGATATTGTTTCTGACAGGGGTCCACAATTCATTGCGCAATTTTGGAAGTCTTTTTGTGCTTCATTAAAGATGAAATTATCATTAACCTCCGGCTATCATCCACAATCCAATGGACAGACTGAGCGAGTTAACCAATCTCTAAAACAATACTTGCGTTTGTACTCGGCCAAACTCCAAAATGACTGGTCTGAGTTTCTTCCATTGGCGGAGTTTGCTTATAATAATGCCTGTCATTCCTCCACCAATGTGTCTCCATTTTTTGCAGTTTTTGGTTTCCACCCCAGAGCTAATTCATTTTTTCAACATTCCTCTGTCTCCTCTCTGGCCCTGACCTCTCATCTTAAACTTATTTGGAAAAAAGTGCACCTGGCTCTCAGAAAAGCAGCTTTCCGGGAAAAAAAATTTTCTGACAGGCTCCGGCGGCCGTGCACTTTTAAAGTAGGAGACAGGGTGTGGTTGTCGACTCGCAACATCAAACTTCGACAAACCTCAGCCAGATTGGGTCCTAGATATATTGGACCGTTTCTCATTATCAAAAAAGTCAATCCAGTTGCTTTCCGGTTACGTTTACCAAAAACTTTACGGATCGGAAATACCTTCCATTGCTCATTGCTTAAACCATATGTTTCGTCCAGCAGATTTCCTCGTAAAAAATCTCAGGGGAGATCACCAGTTAATGTACAGGGTCAGCAAGAGTTCTTGGTTGAGAAGGTTCTCGATTCCAAGTTGTCCCGGGGTCGGCTTTATTTTTTGGTGCATTGGAGAGGTTATGGGCCAGAGGAAAGGTCGTGGGTCCTGGATGAAGACCTTCATGCCCCAAAGCTCAAAAGGGCATTTTTTCGTGAATTTCCTCGGAAACCTGGCTTTAGGGGTTCCTTGACCCCTCCTCAAGGGGGGGGTACTGTTAGGCGCCGGGGTCCGCTCGGCCGTGCGGCCCGGCGCCTAGCAACCAGGGACGCCGTGCGCGTTCAGCCGCCGGCTCCCTGGCAACGCTAAGACGCCGGGCGCACGGAGCCGCTCTGACCTTAGCAACGGGGACGCCACGTTCAGCCGCGTTCCCCGTTGCTGGGTCTATTCTCATTACCCTGATTATGTGCTGGCCGTGCAGCATGCAAGCTGCACGGCATTTCTATTTGATTGTCCTGTCTGGATCCTGATTGGAGGGTGCCTGAATAAAGGCACCCTCAGGACTTCTTACAGACGCCGGTGATAGCTTCCTGTTTGCCTGTGTCTGCTGCAGAGAGTTCCCAGTCCCGGTCTTTTCGGTTGTTCCTGTCCTCAGAGATCCTGTACTCGGAAGTTACCATCTGTTCCTGGAGTCTGACCGAGCACCTTTAACATCTGGTGGTGTTCGTGAGTCGCGGCGCAGCCGTGTGTTGCGGCTTGTCCGCTTCTGTTTATTATTTTGTTTAATTGTGTTCTGGAGCTTTGCGGAGGATTCCGCTTCCACAGATCCACTCTGGTGTCCGGCGGTGCCGGATAGGAGTGTCGGATCAGTGGATCCTTGGTTGTCCTTTTTCCTGGCGGCTAGTCCGCACATACCTTTTGATTTAGTTAGTTAGCTTGTAACCCCTGGCCTGGTTGCTTAGTCAGAGGGCCCCTTGTTATCACCCTGTCTCGGACTTCCCCTTGTCTCCCATTAAGACCTGCGGGGGCATCGGGGTTGGGCAGACATAATCCGCCCTTCGAACACGGCTGCCATGGGCTCAAGCAACCATAGTCTCGCAGGGGATTTCTGATAACACGGGCGAGACAACGGAGTTAGGGCGCCAGGGGTTACTAGGCTATCCAGCTCCCACAACCAGCTTATTTTCCTGTACTCAGATCCCTGCCATAAGATCTCCTCCGGTCTGGAGTACAGGAATCATAACAACCAGGTAGTCCTAAAGCTTTCTTTAGTTGTGCCCAGTCTCCTGCGGAGCCGCTATTTCCCATGGTCCTTATTCCCAGCATCCACTTAGGACGTTAGAGAAATAATGGTGTATAAAGAAGACACATCTGCAGTGGTGAGAATATAATCGTCTTCCCGTTGCAAATCTGAAAGGTGATTTAATATATCCCTAGTGTCTTTAAGATGTGGCTTTCCCTGTATAACTAGGGGCTGTAAATGATGATCTATATAAGCTGATAGATTGGATGTGATGGAATTTGTGTCTGCCACTATCGGCCTCCCAGGGGGATTGGTAGTATTTTTGTGGATTTTGGGAAGAAGGTACAATACAGGTATAGAGAAATTTTTATTTATCAGATATTGAGCCACATTATCATCAATGACTCCCAAATTCACATACTGATTCACCATTTGGTCAAATGATTTAGAAATATTATTTGACGGATCACCTTTCAATTTTACATATGTGACCCCATCATCAAGTTGTCGTAAACCTTCTTTGATGTAATTTTCCCTGTCCGTAATAACAATATTATTAACCCCTTATCCGCTGGTTTGAGGATGATCTCATGATTTTCTTGTAAATTTTTAAGGCATTCCCGTTCCTTTTTATTTAGATTATTAATTCTATTGGGGACTGTTTCTTTCAAATGATTAAATTCCTCTAATACACTTTTATAGAAGGTGTCCACAAAGCACCCCCTACTATGGGTGGGATAGAACAAAGATTTTTTCTTAAAAGTTGTGACTTCTTTCTCTAAATCCTGGTCTATACCATCCTTGAAAAACCTTTTAAGTGACAATTTTCTGATAAACTTTTGTAAATCAACATATAAATTAAAATGATTAATGTCATTGGTGGGACAAAATTTAAGACCCTTTTTCAAAACGTGGGATTCTATCTCATTTAATACATATTTGCTGAGATTGAATATTTGAATCCCATCCATTTCAGCTGTACCTGTAGTGGATGTAGAAATAGTATCCTGTTCCCTTATTGCTTCTGAATTACCTACTGATTTATTTTTCCTTTTACATTTTAAAGTTCCAGAGTGTTTACCTCCTCTTTTACCTCTCTTTCTACGCTTAGAATGAGGATTATTTGCACTAGATTTTATTTCCTCTAATGGTATTTCTTTAGGAAGTGTCTGCTCCCTAAAAAATGTTGATCATCTTCATAATGATGTTGTGTTCTAAATCTCCCCTTAAGATGTATTGGTTTCATGATGAGAATGAGGTCTAAATCTCCCCTTCGGGGTATTAGATAACCATGAGTCACAACCCTCATTTTCAGAACGATGAGCATTGCGTATGGTACCATAATTTTCCTGATAACGGGACCACGGACGCTCTCTCCTTTGTTCGTAATCTCTTCCCTGTACTCCATCCCTTTGATTAATGGTGGAAAACCTATTGGATCTACTTTCTTGATCAGTAGGAGGAAACCCCTCAGAAATATAATTGGGTTTCCGATAGGATGTTTTATCTGATCTCAAATCCCTCCTTTGGAAACGAGGTCTGGTTCTTTGGGGGAGTGGCTTATAATTCCTCCTTACTGATGATGGCGGAGTTCCGATTTGTTCCTCCTTATCATTACCCGCCTTACTCTCCTTATTAACATTTTTGTCCCTCAAAAACTTTTTCTTCTTTTTATTGATCAATTCCCTTTCATTTTTTTGTATTTTTATTGTAATTCTATTTTCAAGTATTTTATATTCCTCCATGTCCTTAAACGGAGTAATGAGGACTTCATGTAACTTGATTTGATCCTCCAGCTGTTTCAATTCACTCCTCCTTTCTTGTAGAATCAGTTAATGAAAAGGAGCACCTTGAGGTAATCTGATCCCATTTGCTTAAAAAGCTTTCGGATACATTCCCAAAGGTTGCTTTTTTATCAATTTGTAAGCCCTTGGGTATAAGATGATTGGAGATGTAATGCTCCAACGTTACTATCTCCCACCAAATTTTGTTTTCTTTGATGAGAATATTTTCTAACTTATTCATCAGACCGTCTAAAGTGATGTCATCTGTATTATTAGAAGAATTATGATGATAATCCTCAGAAAATACATTGGTTAGTAAACTGCTACGTTTACTTCTGTGTAGAAACATGCTGCTGCCCTAAGAAAGAAAAGGTGAAAATACAACAGAAACAAGAAAAGATTCCTCTTTGAGGCGCAGCAAAAGAGCAGCAAATAGATGGTACCTGATAGATCACCAACCTATACAAACAGTCCGTAAAAAGAAAAGGTACAGTCTCACTTTTTGCGCTCCAAATGTCCCTTCACTTGGATAATCCTCACATCGATGATAGAATTTACATGAAACAGAAAATAAAACACAATATAGTGTAATACTGTATGTGAATAAAGTTCTTTTCCCCTGTGCAGCGGAGACTATAAGTGATGGAAAACAGTCCCAGTAGAGATCAGACGTCCAGCTTCTTATGGGATCACCCGAAATGATGTGATGATAACTTGACAATGGGTTCTTACATGTATGCTTACTTGTAAAAATTTAGTAGAACACCCATAAAGGTTTCTTTAGAGGAGATACTTCTTCCTTTCACTTTACACCATATGGTATGGATGAATACCACTCATGGAAATATTATATAGAATTAAAAAAGGGAAGCCAAATTAGGGCAAAGAAAACCCCTTTTATTTTTAAAAAAATACAAACAAACAACCAATCGTACCCAGAGTGGGAAACAGAGATGGATTTCAGCTGACAAAGTTACATCCGTATATATCAAGGTCATATGCTCCCCTCAATGAATACACTGGTAAAGGACTTCAAAGTAACACTGTATTGATGCGTTTCGACGCTCTTTATCAAGATCAAGATAAAACAGTGTATTTAACAAAGACATCAATAAAAAATATATTTCATGTTATTGATAAAACATCTTAAATAAAAACATCACGAAATAACACATGGAACATACCACTGGTGTGCAGCATCTCATGTCTGGTCAGCTGAATGAAGTGATTCACTAGCTGACCTCCCTTAAATAGCAAGAACCTGGTTATTATTAACCAATTATCCAATGATAGAGTCAAATATTTACCTTTTAACATAAGCTATTTACTAATACCGTGAAGCCGTAATGGCCGCTAAAACCACGTGCACGTGCTACGCACTTTGTACGCTATTTGCGTACAAAGACTTCGCACGTGGTACGCAAGTTACGTACACACGCTGCGCTGGGTGTACGGAGTACACAGCGAGCGCACACAGTCAATAACCTTTTAAACCTTAAACACAGAGTATGCTTATACTGTAAACCTTAGTACTGAGATACTGTAATGATATAACACTGGTTAACCTTGTTATTTAAGCAAGCTGTTTGAGCGATTTAGATGCTCAGAGACCCTTAGTAATAACTGGTGAAACACACAACACTTGGTAAGGTTCCAACACCTTCTAGATGATTTTAGTACGTAAAAAGGGGAAAAACAGTTACAGCTTATACACTACAAACCTAACATTAATAACTAAACAGAATAACATAAAAAGAAATATATACAATAGTGAACGATCGCAAACACAAGTACACAGAGAGAGAATGAATGGCATACACAAAAGATAACAAAGTGGCTGCAGAGAAATATACATACGTGAGAATACTTCGCCGGCGCAACCTGAATTCAGTCCTCAGCTATCAAGGAGAAAGCCTTCAGAGTCTTGTGTGTCAAAGCCTATTGCAAGCTATATTTATTCACTAGCTCAAGACATACTACAATAGACACTGTGTGCTCTTTTTCCATTGGTTAGGGGGGGTGGGACATGTCCTGCACCAGGGGCCATTGGTTAGTTCAAGAAGTGGGTGATGACTAGGACTTGTTAATATTCCAAATTCCTGTCTGTCTGGTTATATTGTGGAAAGCTATTGTTTTGGATATTCCTAACAAACTCTGTCTCTGGGCTTTGTTTACCCCACTGTCCCCTCCTTCGAGACAATGACAACTCGGCACTCATTGTTCTGGAGAGAAACCTGGCCCTATTCATAAACAAAGGTGTAAGCCCTCTTCATAGAATCTCAAAGCTTAGTGTAAATAAGGCCATTGAATTCAGTCTGTGGGAAAGAAATGACTGAATTCCATTCACTTACCCTGCACTTATTTGTAATTTATTTTAGATACAATTTATCTATTTTCTACTTCTGCGCATAACTATGCGCAGGAATATACGAATCTTTCCTAACTATCATAGGAATATTACCCTTAAAATACCCTACAGCTGGATACTAAACACTACCTTCCAACCTTTATGTGAGCCTTCCTAGCATGTAAAGAGGAATCTCTCTGTCCACGAACCGTTTAAACTTAACATACTTGTTGACATTGTTAAGGGGAATATTAACTATAAAACACACTATATGAGTTAAATATGTTACGATCGAGTCGCCCGCTACAAGCTCACAAACTCCGCCGTATTTACACATCCCATGCGCACGAGACGCTGGAGCGTCCCTTACGCAACCTGCGGGGATGTGTACGCACGGGGGACCAGGCGACGAGCAGCATGCGCACACATTAGGGGTTAATACAAGGCATATGAATCATGATATTTTTCGACTTTGATACCAATGAGGTGTAATATAATTTCATGGACATTTGAATGCACCAATCAGACATGAAACTTATTTGCATAATGGGCGCCAAACTTAAATCCCCTTCAAGATATTACCCTACATCCTCCTCCTACGATTTCACATCCAGGCTGACAGTACAACTCCACGTCTGGTTGCCAAGACAACCCGCCGGAAGTACTACAGCTACGTCACCTCCTCCCATCCAGCGCCCATTACAACTGAACATGCGTTTCATCGTCATGGCCGCAGCTCACAATAAACATATCCCCCATATAACATGCAATGATGTTTCACACTGCCATAGTATTCTACATACGAATAACCCAGCACTGCACCACCGGACACCTATAATTATGCATCCGGGTTGACAGTGCGGTATTATATCTGGTTGATATGGCAACCCGCCGGAACTCCTCTGACCCTTAAACACCAGGTTCTTGCTATTTAAGGGAGGTCAGCTAGTGAATCACTTCATTCAGCTGACCAGACATGAGATGCTGCACACGTGGTATGTTCCATGTGTTATTTCGTGATGTTTTTATTTAAGATGTTTTATCAATAACATGAAATATATTTTTTATTGATGTCTTTGTTATTTTAGTTAAATACACTGTTTTATCTTGATAAAGACGCCGCAGAGCGTCGAAACGCATCGATACAGTGTTACTTTGAAGTCCTTTACCAGTGTATTCATTGAGGGGAGCATATGACCTTGTTATATCCGGATGTAACTTTGTCAGCTGAAATCCATCTCTGTTTCCCACTCTGGGTACGATTGGTTGTTTGTTTGTATTTTTTTAAAAATAAAAGGGGTTTTCTTTGCCCTAATTTGGCTTCCCTTTTTTAATTCTATATAATATTTCCATGAGTGGTATTCATCCATACCATATGGTGTAAAGAGAAAGGAAGAAGTATCTCCTCTAAAGAAACCTTTATGGGTGTTCTACTAAATTTTTACAAGTAAGCATACATGTAAGAACCCATTGTCAAGTTATCATCACATCATTTCGGGTGATCCCATAAGAAGGTGGACGTATGATCTCTACTGGGACTGTTTTCCATCACTTATAGTCTCCGCTGCACAGGGGAAAAGAACTTTATTCACATACAGTATTACACTATATTGTGTTTTATTTTCTGTTTCATGTAAATTCTATCATCGATGTGAGGATTATCCAAGTGAAGGGACATTTGGAGCGCAAAAAGTGAGATTGTACCTTTTCTTTTTACGGACTGTTTGTATAGGTTGGTGATCTATCAGGTACCATCTATTTGCTGCTCTTTTGCTGCGCCTCAAAGAGGAATCTTTTCTTGTTTCTGTTGTATTTTCACCTTTTCTTTCTTAGGGCAGCAGCATGTTTCTACACAGAAGTAAACGTAGCAGTTTACTAACCAATGTATTTTCTGAGGATTATCATCATAATTCTTCTAATAATACAGATGACATCACTTTAGACGGTCTGATGAATAAGTTAGAAAATATTCTCATCAAAGAAAACAAAATTTGGTGGGAGATAGTAACATTGGAGCATTACATCTCCAATCATCTTATACCCAAGGGCTTACAAATTGATAAAAAAGCAACCTTTGGGAATGTATCCGAAAGCTTTTTAAGCAAATGGGATCAGATTACCTCCAGCTGCTCCTTTTCATTAAGCGAACTGATTCTACAAGAAAGGAGGAGTGAATTGAAACAGCCGGAGGATCAAATCAAGTTACATGAAGTCCTCATTACTCCGTTTAAGGACATGGAGGAATATAAAATACTTGAAAATAGAATTACAATTAAAATACAAAAAAAAAATGAAAGGGAATTGATCAATAAAAAGAAGAAAAAGTTTTTGACGGACAAAAATGTTAATAAGGAGAGTAAGGCGGGTAATGATAAGGAGGAACAAATCGGAACTCCGCCATCATCAGTAAGGAGGAATTATAAGCCACTCCCCCAAAGAACCAGACCTCGTTTCCAAAGGAGGGATTTGAGATCAGATAAAACATCCTATCGGAAACCCAATTATATTTCTGAGGGGTTTCCTCCTACTGATTAAGAAAGTAGATCCAATAGGTTTTCCACCATTAATCAAAGGGATGGAGTACAGGGAAGAGATTACGAACAAAGGAGAGAGCGTCCGTGGTCCCGTTATCAGGAAAATTATGGTACCATACGCAATGCTCATCGTTCTGAAAATGAGGGTTGTGACTCATGGTTATATAATACCCCACAGGGGAGATTTAGACCTCATTCTCATCATGAAACCAATACATCTAAGGGGAGATTTAGAACACAACATCATTATGAAGATGATCAACATTTTTTTAGGGAGCAGACACTTCCTAAAGAAATACCATTGGAGGAAATAAAATCTAGTGCAAATAATCCTCATTCTAAGCGTAGAAAGAGAGGTAAAAGAGGAGGTAAACACTCTGGAACTTTAAAATGTAAAAGGAAAAAGAAATCAGTAGGTAATTCAGAAGCAATAAGGGAACAGGATACTATTTCTACATCCACTACAGGTACAGCTGAAATGGATGGGATTCAAATATTCAATCTCAGCAAATATGTATTAAATGAGATAGAATCCCACGTTTTGAAAAAGGGTCTTAAATTTTGTCCCACCAATGACATTAATCATTTTAATTTATATGTTGATTTACAAAAGTTTATCAGAAAATTGTCACTTAAAAGGTTTTTCAAGGATGGTATAGACCAGGATTTAGAGAAAGAAGTCACAACTTTTAAGAAAAAATCTTTGTTCTATCCCACCCATGGTAGAGGGTGCTTTGTGGACACCTTCTATAAAAGTGTATTAGAGGAATTTAATCAATTGAAAGAAACAGTCCCCAATAGAATTAATAATCTAAATAAAAAGGAACGGGAATGCCTTAAAAATTTACAAGAAAATCATGAGATCATCCTCAAACCAGCGGATAAGGGGGGGAAGATTGTTATTATGGACAGGGAAAATTACATCGAAGAAGGTTTACGACAACTTGATGATGGGGTCACATATGTAAAATTGAAAGGTGATCCGTCAACTAATATTTCTAAATAATTTGACCAAATGGTGAATCAGTATGTGAATTTGGGAGTCATTGATGATAATGTGGCTCAATATCTGATAAATGAAAATTTCTCTATCCCTGTATTGTACCTTCTTCCCAAAATCCACAAAAATACTACCAATCCCCCTGGGAGGCCGATAGTGGCAGGCACAAATTCCATCACATCCATTCTATCAGCTTATATAGATCATCATTTACAGCCCCTAGTTATACAGGGAAAGTCACATCTTAAAGACACTAGGGATATATTAAATCACCTTTCAGATTTCCAATGGGAAGACGATTATATTATCACCACTGCAGATGTGTCTTCTTTATACACCATTATTTCTCATATGGATGGTCTGGAAGCCATTAGAGCCACTTTAGTCCAAGCAAATTTCGAAAATACGCTTTCGAACTTCATTCTTGATGGTATATCGTTTATTATCAAGAATAACTATTTTAATATTGATGGATCTTATTACAAGCAGTTGGTCGGTACCGCCATGGGCACCAGGTTCGCGCCCAGCTATGCCAATCTGTTTATGTCCAGATGGGAGGAGTCCCATGTTTGGACGGGACATGGCTGGGGCGCGAACCTGGTGCGGTGGGGGCGGTACATAGACGATATCATCTTTATTTGGAAGGGGGATGAGTCTACCCTCCACGAATTCTGCCAATATCTGAATAACAATAATTTAAATATTCAATTATCATTTGAAAGCAGCCGACTGTCTGTCCACTTCTTGGATTTGAATATTGAAGTTTTGGAGGGGGTCCTTACCACTAGCAATTATATAAAACCTACGGATTGTAATACGTACATACCCCTAAATAGTAACCATTTACCTATTTGGTTAGAAAATGTACCTAGAGGCCAGCTACTTAGACTACGTAGGAATTGTTCCAATGATGTTAAATATAAGGAACAAGCATCCATCATGATCAAGAGTTTTACAAACAAAGGGTACAAAGGTGCAAAATTATCCCAAGTTTCAGAAGAAGTGGGCAGTATAGACAGATCCACGTTTTTGAGAAATAAGGGTAAGGTATCTAAGAACACCACCAATTTCCAAGTATCCTTTTATACCCAATTCAATAAACAATATAAAAGGATCGAGGGAATCATTAGGAATAATTGGAATATCCTTCTTAAAGATGAAATTTTAAGAAATGTACTACCCGAGAGACCGAAGTTTACCTATAGGAGGGCACCTAATATTAAAAATAACCTGGTATCCAGTGCATTACATATGGATGGTAAACGTTTTCTCCCTAGGAATAAGGGTTTTTATCGGTGTGGGGATTGCAAAATGTGCAAATCCTGTCCAAGTAGTGAATCTAAAGTGACCAATTTTTGCTGGGAAAAGAAAGTTATTAAAATAGACGAATTTATTACATGCCATACAGACTATGTCATATATGGTATTATATGTAAGTGCAACCTATTGTATATAGGAAAAACCACACGCCAAGTGAAAATTCGATGGTCTGAACACGTGAGAAATATCACCAATGGAAATATTAATCATCTTTTCTCGTTACACTTCAAAGAGAAACATGATAAGTCAGTGAAAGGAATCAAAAGTTTTTGTGCCATAAAATGGATAAAAAACAACTGGAGGACAAGAGATAGAGATAATAGGTTGGCAAAAGCAGAAATGAAAAACATCTATAAATTTAATAGCCTTAAGCCTCATGGTTTGAATCATGATTTTGAAATTAGATAGTTTTTGTGATATTTCAAATCTTTGTGGTGTGTTTTTTCATGAGTTTGTATATGTTGTCAATATCATATATGCCTATCTATATACAATATATGTTGCATTAAGCAGAGATGCATCTTTAGTCCCGGTTTACATTTCCCATTGGTATTTAATAAGGGTAATCCAAGATAATGGTGGCCATCTTTATTGTGGGCAATGATTATCCCATATATAAGATATACGTGTCCGCTTCCATCATTTATAATTAGAGGGTAGTGAGAACTTTGCCCGTGTTAAGTATATATGTGGTGGGGATTTGTATTATATGTCCAGCCGGACAGCGCTGGATCGTATATATTTGAAGGTCCACACAAGCCGTCAGCGGGTTGCTATGGCAACGTGACATGTCGTTGCCTGATAGGTGCAAGAGCCGTAACCATAGCGATGAGACGCAAGTTCGGCTATGACGGGGGCTGAACCTAAGGAAGTGACGGGTCAGAGGAGTTCTGGCGGGTTGCCATAGCAACCAGATATAATACCGCATTGTCAACCCGGATGCATAATTATAGGTGTCCGGTGGTGCAGTGCTGAGTTATTCGTATGTAGAATACTATGACAGTGTGAAACATCATTGCATGTTGTATGGGGGATATGTTTATTGTGAACTGCGGCCATGACGATGGAACGCATGTTCAGTTGTAATGGGCGCTGGATGGGAGGAGGTGACGTAGCTGTAGTACTTCCGGCGGGTTGTCTGGGCAACCAGACGCGGAGTTGTACTGTCAGCCTGGATGTGAAATCGTAGGAGGAAGATGTAGGGTAATATCTTGAAGGGGATTTAAGTTTGGCGCCCATTATGCAAATAAGTTTCATGTCTGATTGGTGCATTCAAATGTCCATCAAATTATATTACACCTCATTGGATAATTGGTTAATAATACACCAGGTTCTTGCTATTTAAGGGAGATCAGCTAGTGAATCACTTCATTCAGCTGACCAGACATGAGATGCTGCACACCAGTGGTATGTTCCATGTGTTATTTTGTGATGTTTTTATTTAAGGTGTTTTATCAATAACATGAAATATATTTTTTATTTATGTCTTTGTTATTTTAGTTAAATACACTGTTTTATCTTAAAAGACGCCGCAGAGCGTCGAAACGCGTCGATACAGTGTTACTTTGAAGTCCTTTACCAGTGTATTCATTGAGGGGAGCATATGACCTTGTTATATCCGGATGTAACTTTGTCAGCTGAAATCCATCTCTGTTTCCCACTCTGGGTACGATTGGTTGTTTGTATTCTTTTAAAAATAAAAAGGGTTTTCTTTGCCCTAATTTGGCTTCCCTTTTTTAATTCTATATAATATTTCCATGAGTGGTATTCATCCATACCATATGGTGTAAAGAGAAAGGAAGGAGTATCTTCTCTAAAGAAACCTTTATGGGTGTTCTATTACATTTTTACAAGTAAGCATACATGTAAGAACCCATTGTCAAGTTATCATCACATCATTTCGGGTGATCCCATAAGAAGGTGGACGTCTGATCTCTACTGGGACTGTTTTCCATCACTTATAGTCTCCGCTGCACAGGGGAAAAGAACTTTATTCACATACAGTATTACACTATATTGTGTTTTATTTTCTGTTTCATGTAAATTCTATCATCGATGTGAGGATTATCCAAGTGAAGGGACATTTGGAGCGCAAAAAGTGAGATTGTACCTTTTCTTTTTACGGACTGTTTGTATAGGTTGGTGATCTATCAGGTACCATCTATTCGCTGCTCTTTTGCTGCGCCTCAAAGAGGAATCTTTTCTTGTTTCTGATCCCAGAGAAAGCCCATGCTATGATGGCCCTTCCCAAACACACATCCAATCCCTTGCAGCCACACACTATATAGATCTGCCCAGCCGCAACACTGATCACCAGTTCACAAGGTACACTTCAAATTGTTAGAACTCTCCAGCTTGGAATTCTCTAGCTTTCTATGCAAGAGCAGATGGCTCCATGAATAGTGTCCGACTGCAATGTCATAGGCAACATGTTTGAATCCTAGGCACATCAGCATCCCGAAATGTAATAAAGGACAGTGCGACTGAACAACATTGAACTCTCAAGTCAAGTCCATGAATGCTGTATAGGTATTAGTGACAAAAAGGGGTGGGGGTAAGAGACAGGGTCAGTCAGGAGATGCTGGGCTTCAAAAAGGGGGGAAGTTGCAAATGAAAGTAATTTGATCATTTATAATTGACAAGTGCTGCCAACAGCGCCCCCTTACCCTGCAGCGCTATGTGTGGAGCACACTCCACACACACCTTGGGGGTAATTCAGATCTGATCGAAGCAGCAAATTTATTAGCTAATGGGCAAAACCATGTGCACTGCAAGGGGGGCAGATATAACATTTTCAGAGAGAGTTAGATTTGGGTGTGTTATATTGTTTCTGTGCAGGGTAAATACTGGCTGCTTTATTTTTACACTGCAATTTAGATTTCAGTTTAAACACACCCCACCCAAATCTAACTCTCTCTGCACATGTTACATCTGCCCCACCTGCAGTGCAACATGGTTTTGCCCAGTTGCTAACTTTTTTGGTTTGCTAACAACTCTGAATAACCTCCTTAGTCTTAGATATGTTGAGCTTAAGAAAGCGTCAAGTAGAAATAGGAGACAAATGGAGATAAGGAAGAGGTTGATTCTAACTCTTAAACAGTACTGGCTTTAAGCATCTGTGACCTTCACTGCTGAATCTGGTATTTGGATCCCTTGCTCATGGCCTCTGCATACAGGTGGCTTCTTCTTTTTCTGGCTCCACAACTGATGGCTTTTATCTGCCGGTGGCCTGGATCTGTCCAAGGACAGGCAGGTAGCCCTGCAATTTGTACTAAGGGGGTAATTCAGATCTGACATCTGGGCTGCGTTTTTTGCTGTCCTGCGTTCAGATAGTCGCCGCATACAGGCAGAGGCAGGAGGGGGCATGCCAGCAGTGTTTGAACGCCGTTGGTGGGGGCGCATTCTGGACAACGCAGGCATGTCTGGACCATTGCTGGTGCGGTCCGCGGCGGCTATGTGACGTGGCTGCGTGACCAAAACATGGCGGGTAGCCGCCTGCCTCCGTAGCTAGGCTTCGTAAGCAGGGAGCTACTCGCTAGGTGCTAAAGCATCGCCACCGTGCGATGCTTTCACACATGTGCAGGTGGGGGTAGGGCCTGGCATGTGGGGCAGACTAGCCCTGTGCTGGGCATGCCCCCGCATGTCAGAGGTTTTGATCGTAGATGTACGTTTTTAAGGATATACAGGGATATGGAGGATAGATCGTACTATAGTTATAATAAAATGAGGAAATACAACACAATGGCCGACTTTGTCAAACAGATAAAACTAGTCCTGAAAATAATACAGAGAACACAAATAGGTCTCAATTTAAACCTCGTTTTATGGACTTTCATGTGATATATAACACAGCAGTATATTTACATAAAAGTGAAACATTTTTCAAAAACAAAATTTAGATTTTCTCAAAAAGCCAATATTTCCTCTGCCCAGTCAAAAAGTTGTTGTGGTGTAAGAATCTGATAATCATATGGAGGCTTGCTCGGGATGCTAACCTCTTCACTCTGCCACCTACACTATCACAAAGTTTTTATTTTTCTTAAATTGTGCAGATAACCCATCAGAGAAGTAGAAAATCTTTTTTGGTGACTTTTCAAACTTATTCTACATGAAGTTTGAGTTTCCTCTGGAAGCAGTAGACTGCCACTGTGTTGTGTTCCAAACAGTCTGAAATAACAGCATAGCTAAGATGCTCAGTTTTTGTTTTTACATTGTAATACACCACAAATGTGAGAATTGAACACTAGCATGTGCATTGGTCCAATGATAGCCTGAGGCTTCTTTTTGTGAGTACAGTGTTGCTCCCAGTCTGCTGTGTCTCTCCTTCCCAGCAACCATTCTCCAAGTTGCTGTTCTTCCCTGTTCCCAGCATTCTTCCAGTTTGATACTCCATTGTAATCAAACACTCTTTCAAATGGGACACAAATGATCCAGGGACAAGTTAGGTTTGGGTGAGCTTAACTTAGAGACCAATGGGCTTTTCTTGACTATTTAAATACCACCCAAAACTATCCTGTCCCCGAACCACTTGTAGCGGTCCAGGAAAATGTAAAAGGCGTGCCCATTCAACACAACTGAAGTGTCTTTCCACATGGAGTATCTTTCCACTTAAGTTTGTGCGCCTGCACAGAAGTGGGAGCTGGTGCTGTCTGTAGAATCTCATCCCCAAACACACCTGAGGTGGAACTTGCATTCCTCTAATGTAGTGAACTGGAAAAAATATTGTTTGTTGAGTTTTAAATACAATTTTAATAAATCAGTCAAAAATGAAAGCTCTTATAGCAAGTGATCCCAAAATAAAACTGGGGATTTATTAATAACACTATGAACATACACCCTGATTGTTAGTGCACGGAAACTCAGAACAGATTTATACACAGGAGTTGTGGAGTTTAGTCGGGTTTCCTGGGAGGTAACATATGCGAACATGTCATTGTAAGCGTCTACATCCAAAGACACACAGCAGCTCACGCAGGAGTCTATACTTAGATGGAGAACATGCGCCTGCTACAGGGCTACTGCAAGGTCAGATGATGCGTTTACTGATGCACTGAGACGTAAATGCACCGTTGCAAGTCACAGTCATGCGTTCACCTGTATCACGCCCTGGGTGCTGTTATTTATCGTGAAGTAATGCATGCCTCTGATCATAGTATAACTGAAAATTGGGTGCTTGGTGCAGGATATTTGCATAGTTGTCAACGATTATCCTAGATAACTAGATAACACTAGATAACTCGCAAACGGTGCCGTCATCAGCGAAGGTGTGCTGTGCATACACACTGCCCGATCCGTCGGGGACTGACGTCATGAACTGGGCGGGCGTGTACACACACCCACCCAGTTCAGCTGTCAATCACCGTCGGCTGCTGCAACATGTGTACTGGCGGTCGGCTCGTCGCCCGCACACACACAGTGATGCGCCAATACATCGGTAGATATATTGGCTATCGGCTGTGCTGCAGGGCCGACACGTATGTCTGTGAATGATGGGAGTTCACAGACATATCGGCCGCCCATACACACTGCCCAACGGACCCGCGATATATCGTGCGTTCAATAGAACGGACGATATATCGGCCAGTGTGTACGGGCCTTTAGTTCAATAGTTACGTTCCTGTACACAAATATCTAAAGCATCTCAATACAAACCCTGGCAGCTGCCACATTTGCATACTCTCGCACAGCTGCTGCTTACTAAATCACATCAGCGACGGCATTTGCGTCCGTGTGAATCAGCGCTGCGCTGCCATAGGAATAGAAGGACTCAGTCCGACTCCAAGATGCAGCAACATGTTTGAATCCTAGGCACATCAGCATCCCGAAATGTAATAAAGGACAGTGCGACTGAACAACATTGAACTCTCAAGTCAAGTCCATGAATGCTGTATAGGTATTAGTGACAAAAAGGGGTGGGGGTAAGAGACAGGGTCAGTCAGGAGATGCTGGGCTTCAAAAAGGGGGGAAGTTGCAAATGAAAGTAATTTGATCATTTATAATTGACAAGTGCTGCCAACAGCGCCCCCTTACCCTGCAGCGCTATGTGTGGAGCACACTCCACACACACCTTGGGGGTAATTCAGATCTGATCGAAGCAGCAAATTTATTAGCTAATGGGCAAAACCATGTGCACTGCAAGGGGGGCAGATATAACATTTTCAGAGAGAGTTAGATTTGGGTGTGTTATATTGTTTCTGTGCAGGGTAAATACTGGCTGCTTTATTTTTACACTGCAATTTAGATTTCAGTTTAAACACACCCCACCCAAATCTAACTCTCTCTGCACATGTTACATCTGCCCCACCTGCAGTGCAACATGGTTTTGCCCAGTTGCTAACTTTTTTGGTTTGCTAACAACTCTGAATAACCTCCTTAGGCTTAGATATGTTGAGCTTAAGAAAGCGTCAAGTAGAAATAGGAGACAAATGGAGATAAGGAAGAGGTTGATTCTAACTCTTAAACAGTACTGGCTTTAAGCATCTGTGACCTTCACTGCTGAATCTGGTATTTGGATCCCTTGCTCATGGCCTCTGCATACAGGTGGCTTCTTCTTTTTCTGGCTCCACAACTGATGGCTTTTATCTGCCGGTGGCCTGGATCTGTCCAAGGACAGGCAGGTAGCCCTGCAGTTTGTACTAAGGGGGTAATTCAGATCTGACATCTGGGCTGCGTTTTTTGCTGCCCTGCGTTCAAATAGTCGCAGCATACAGGCAAAGGCAGGAGGGGGCATGCCAGCAGTGTTTGAACGCCGTTGGTGGGGGCGCATTCTGGACAACGCAGGCATGTCTGGACCATTGCTGGTGCGGTCCGCGGCGGCTATGTGACGTGGCTGCGTGACCAAAACATAGCGGGTAGCCGCCTGCCTCCGTAGCTAGGCTTCGTAAGCAGGGAGCTACTCGCTAGGTGCTAAAGCATCGCCACCTTGCGATGCTTTCACACATGTGCAGGTGGGGGTAGGGCCTGGCATGTGGGGCAGACTAGCCCTGTGCTGGGCATGCCCCCGCATGTCAGAGGTTTTGATCGTAGATGTGCGTTTTTAAGGATATACAGGGTTATGGAGGATAGATCGTACTATAGTTATAATAAAATGAGGAAATACAACACAATGGCCGACTTTGTCAAACAGATAAAACTAGTCCTGAAAATAATACAGAGGAAAATACAAATAGGTCTCAATTTAAACCTCGTTTTATGGACTTTCATGTGATATATAACACAGCAGTATATTTACATAAAAGTGAAACATTTTTCAAAAACAAAATTTAGATTTTCTCAAAAAGCCAATATTTCCTCTGCCCAGTCAAAAAGTTGTTGTGGTGTAAGAATCTGATAATCATATGGAGGCTTGCTCGGGATGCTAACCTCTTCACTCTGCCACCTACACTATCACAAAGTTTTTCTTTTTCTTAAATTGTGCAGATAACCCATCGGAGAAGTAGAAAATCTTTTTTGGTGACTTTTCAAACTTATTCTACATGAAGTTTGAGTTTCCTCTGGAAGCAGTAGACTGCCACTGTGTTGTGTTCCAAACAGTCTGAAATAACAGCATAGCTAAGATGCTCAGTTTTTGTTTTTACATTGTAATACACCACAAATGTGAGAATTGAACACTAGCATGTGCATTGGTCCAATGATAGCCTGAGGCTTCTTTTTGTGAGTACAGTGTTGCTCCCAGTCTGCGGTGTCTCTCCTTCCCAGCAACCATTCTCCAAGTTGCTGTTCTTCCCTGTTCCCAGCATTCTTCCAGTTTGATACTCCGTTGTAATCAAACACTCTTTCAAATGGGACACAAATGATCCAGGGACAAGTTAGGTTTGGGTGAGCTTAACTTAGAGACCAATGGGCTTTTCTTGACTATTTAAATCCCACCCAAAACTATCCTGTCCCCGAACCACTTGTAGTGGTCCAGGAAAATGTAAAAGGCGTGCCCATTCAACACAACTGAAGTGTCTTTCCACATGGAGTATCTTTCCACTTAAGTTTGTGCGCCTGCACAGAAGTGGGAGCTGGTGCTGTCTGTAGAATCTCATCCCCAAACACACCTGAGGTGGAACTTGCATTCCTCTAATGTAGTGAACTGGAAAAAATATTGTTTGTTGAGTTTTAAATACAATTTTAATGAATCAGTCAAAAATGAAAGCTCTTATAGCAAGTGATCCCATCATGATCCCAAAATAAAACTGGAGATTTATTAATAACACTATGAACAATTTTTTAGATTTCCCCCCAAAAATTCAAATACTGACTTTTTGGGAAAAATAGGATTTTAATACCTACCGGTAAATCCTTTTCTCCTAGTGCGTAGAGGATGCTGGGGACTCCAAAAGGACCATGGGGTATAGACGGGATCCGCAGGAGACATGGGCACACTATAAGACTTTTACTGGGTGTGAACTGGCTCCTCCCTCTATGCCCCTCCTCCAGACCTCAGTTATAGGAACTGTGCCCAGGGGAGACGGACATTTCGAGGAAAAGGATTTTTGTTAAACTAAGGGTGAGATACATACCAGCTCACACCACAAACACACCGTACAACTGGATTAGCAGGAATACCAGATAACAGTATGAACGAAACAGCAACAAGCTGAACATAACCGATACACAACCTTCGTGTAACCGAAAACAACAACTAACAATACAACTGCAAGTAACGGTCCGCACTGGGATGGGCGCCCAGCATCCTCTACGGACTAGGAGAAAAGGATTTACCGGTAGGTATTAAAATCCTATTTTCTCTTACATCCTAGAGGATGTTGGGGACTCCAAAAGGACCATGGGGTCTATACCAAAGCTCCAGACCGGGCGGGAGAGTGCGGACGACTCTGCAGCACTGATTGAGCAAACATGAGGTCCTCATCAGCCAGGGTATCAAACTTGTAGAACTTAGCAAAAGTGTTTGAACCCGACCACATAGCTGCTCGGCACAGCTGAAGTGCCGAGACCCCTCGGGCAGCCGCCCAAGATGAGCCCACCTTCCTGGTAGAATGGGCCTTTACTGACTTCGGCAACGGCAACCCAGCCGTAGAATGAGCGTGCTGAATCGTATTACAAATCCAGCGTGCAATAGTCTGCTTGGAAGCAGGATTTCCAATCTTGTTGGAAGCATACAGGACAAACAGAGCCTCCATTTTCCTAACAAGAGCCGTTCTGGCGACATAAATTTTCAAAGCTCTCACGACATCAAGAGATTTTGGCACTGCCACAGCATCCGTAGCCACAGGCACCACAATAGGTTGATTTATGTGAAACGAAGAAACCACCTTCGGCAGAAATTGTAGACGAGTCCTCAATTCCGCTCTATCCACATGGAAAATCAAATACGGGCTCTTGTGAGACAAAGCCGACAATTCTGACACCCGTCTTGCGGACGCTAAGGCCAAAAGCATGACCACTTTCCAAGTGAGAAATTTTAGCTCAACCTTTCGCAAAGGTTCAAACCAGTGAGACATAAGAAATTGTAATACCACTTCAAGATCCCACGGTGCCACAAACGGAGGATGGATATGCAGCACTTCCTTCACGAAAGTCTGAACTTCAGGAAGGGCGGCCAATTCTATTTGAAAGAAAATAGATAAAGCCGAAATCTGCACTTTGATGGAACCCAATTTCAGGCCTGCATCCACGCCTACCTGTAAAAAATGGAGGAAACGACCCAGCTGAAACTCCTCCGTAGGTGCCTTCTTGGTTTCACACCACGACACATATTTTCTCCAAATACGGTGATAATGCTTCGCCGTGACCTCCTTTCTAGCCTTAAGGATAGTGGGGATGACTTCCCCGGGAATACCTTTCCGAGCTAGGATTTGGCGTTCAACCTCCACGCCGTCAAAAGCAGCCGCGGTAAGTCCTGAAATACGCATGGCCCCTGCAGTAACAGGTCCTCTCTGAGAGGAAGCGCCAAGGATCTTCTATGAGCAATCCCTGAAGATCCGGATACCAGGCCCTTCGTGGCCAATCTGGAACGACGAGTACTGCCGGAACCCTTGTTTGTCTTATGATCCTCAACACTTTTGGAATGAGAGGAAGTGGAGGGAACACATACACAGACTGACACACCCACGGAGTTACCAGGGCGTCCACTGCACTGGCTTGGGATTTCCTTGATCTGGAACAATACCTTGGAAGCTTCTTGTTGAGGCGAGACGCCATCATGTCTATATGAGGAATTCCCCAACGCCTTTGTCACTTCTGCAAATACCTCTTGATGAAGGGCCCACTCTCCTGGATGGAGATCGTGTCTGCTGAGGAAGTCTGCTTCCCAGCTGTCCACGCCCGGAAGGAAGACTGCTGACAGAGTGCTCACGTGCTTTTCCGCCCAGCGGAGAACTCTTGTGGCCTCCGCCATTGCCGCTCTGCTCTTTGTTCCGGCCTGGCGGTTTACGTACACCACCGCTGTTATGTTGTCCGACTGAATCAGGACAGGTAGACCTTGAAGAAGGTTTTTTGCTGGCAGAAGGCCGTTGTAAATGGCTCTTAACTCCAGAACATTTATGTGGAGACAAGATTCCTGGCTTGACCATTTTCCCTGGAAACTTCTTCCTTGTGTGACTGCACCCCAGCCTCGGAGACTTGCATCCGTGGTCAGCAGGAACCAGTCCTGGATTCCGAACCTGCGTCCCTCTAGAAGGTGAGAACTTTGCAACCACCACAGGAGAGAAATTCTGGTCCTGGAAGATAGACTTATTTTCCGGTGCATGTGCAGGTGAGACCCGGACCATTTGTTCAGCAGGTCCCACTGAAACACCCGGCATGAAACCTGCCAAACGGAATGGCTTTGTAAGCCGCAACCATCTTCCCTAGCACTCGAGTGCATTGATGAATCGACACTCTTGCCGGTTTCAGAAACTCCTTGACCAGGCAATGGATTTCCAGAGCTTTTTCCTCCGGAAGAAACACTCTCTGTAGTTCCGTGTCTAGGATCATGCCCAAGAAGGGCAGCCAAGTTGTTGGGATCAACTGAGACTTTGGCAAATTTAGAATCCAACCATGATGTCGCAGAACCGTCAGGGAGAGTTCCACATTCCTTAGCAACTGCTCTTTTGATCTCGCCTTTATCAGGAGATCGTCCAAGTACGGGATAATTGTGACACCCTGCTTGTGTAGGAGTACCATAATTTCCGCCATCACTTTGGTGAAGACACTCGGGGCCGTGGAAAGCCCAAACGGCAACGTCTGAAATTGGTAATGACAATCCTGGACCGCAAATCTCAGGAAGGCCTGATGAGGAGGATATATCGGGACATGTAAGTAGGCATCTTTTATGTCGACCGACGCCATAAAATCCCCCCCTTCTAGGCTGGAGATCACAGCTCGAAGAGACTCCATCTTGAACTTGAAAGTTTTCAAGTACAGATTGAGGGATTTTAGGTTTAGGATCAGTCTGACCGAGCCGTCCGGCTTTGGCACGACAAAGAGGCTCGAATAGAACCCTTCCCCCCATTGGGACGGGGGAACCGGGACAATGACCCTCTGTTGATATAGCTTTTGTATCGCAGCATTTACTACTTCCCTTTCTGGAATAGAAACTGGCAAGGCTGATTTTAAAAATCGTCGGGGGGGGGGGGGGGGGGGGGCGGGCATCTCCTGAAACTCCAGTTTGTACCCTTGGGACACTATTTCTAAGACTCAAGGATCTAGGCCCAATTGAAACCAGACCTGACTGAAGACTCGGAGACGGGCCCCCACCGGCCCGGACTACCGTAAGGGAGCCCCAGCGTCATGCGGTGGACTTGGCAGAGGCGGGGGAGGACTTTTGGTCCTGGGCGCCCGACACAGCAGGCGACCTTTTTCCCCTTCCTCTACCTTTTGAAGCGAGGAAGGATGAGCCCCTTCCTTTTTTGTATTTATTAGGCCGAAAGGACTGCATCTGATAATGGGGCGCCTTTTTCTGTTGTGCGGGAACATAAGGAAGAAAAGATGACTTACCCGCAGTAGCGGTAGACACCAGGTCAGCGAGGCCGTCACCAAACAAGACACTACCTTTAAAAGGGAGAGCTTCCATAGCTTTCTTGGAGTCGGCATCAGCATTCCATTGATGAATCCACAGCGCTCTCCTGGCCGAGACTGCATTGGCATTGGCCCTTGATCCCAAGAGGCAAATATCCCTCGCCGCATCCTTTAGGTAAGCTGCAGCGTCCCTGATATAACCAAGAGTCAAAAGAATGTTATCCTTATCAAGGGTATCCATGTCAGACGCCAAATTATCAGCCCACTTAGCAATAGCACTACTCACCCATGCCAACGCCACGGCAGGCCTGAGGAGTGCACCCGTAGTGACATAAATGGCCTTTATTGTCGTTTCCTGCTTGCGATCCGCAGGATCCTTGAGGGCAGCCGTGTCAGGAGACGGAAGCGCCACTTTCTTGGACAGACGTGACAGAGCCTTGTCCACATTGGGAGTCGACTCCCACTTCTCCCTGTCGTCAGAGGGGAAAGGATATGCCATAAAAATTCTCTTGGGAATCTGCCACCTTTTGTCAGGCGACTCCCAAGCCTTTTCACAAAGAGCGTTCAGTTCATGAGAGGGGGGAAACTTCACCTCAGGCTTTTTCCCCTTTAAATAAACAAACCCTTGTATCTGGAACAGCAGGTTCCTCAGAAATATGTAAAACATCTTTAATAGCCACAATCATGTACTGAATACTCTTTACCAATTTTGGATGTAAAGTGGCTTCACTAAAGTCGACACTGGAATCAGAGTCCGTGTCGGTATCTGTATCTGCCATCTGGGTAAAGGAACGTTTCTGTGACCCTGAGGGGGCCTGTACCTGAGACAAGGCGTCCTCCATGGATTTTCTCCACGTTTGTGTCTGAGAATCAGATTTATCTAGCCTCTTAGACAATAACGCCACATTTGCATTCAATGTACTCAACATATTCACCTAATCAGCAGTCGGCTGTGCCGACCGAGTCACTCCCAAATCCTTTTCTGCACCCCCAGTAACTTCCTCCGGGGAGGAGCACTCAGCCTCAGACATGTCGACACACGGTACCGACACACACACACACACACACTCACACTGGCCAAAGGGGACAGACCCACAGGGAAGCCTTTAGAGAGAACACAGAGGGAGTATGCCAGCTCACACCCCAGCGCCCATATACTACTAAAAAAATAATATATGATATCTGCGCTGTTTTATATAGCACCAATTGACTGTGCCCCCCCCCACCCCCACCCGTTTTGCTCCCTGTACTTGTAAGCGTCTCTGCATGCACTGTGAAGAGAGAAAATGGCGCTGGTAAACTGTGCGGCTAAGCCACGCCCCCTCCCGGCGCATTGTAGTCCCGCTCAAATTTAAATTATTATACTGGCGGGGGTCTCGTATATAGTGCCCAGGCACCTCTAATATGCGGTTTTGCCAGTGAAAAAACTTCAGTAACTTGCTGCCCAGGGCGCTCCCCCCAGCGCCCTGCACCCTGTGAGTGCCGTTGGTGTGTGTGTGGGAGCATGGAGCGCAGCGCGACCGCTGCGCTGTATCTCGTTACTGAAGTCTTCTGCCGTCACGGAAGTCTTCTGCCTTCTGCATACTCACCCAGCTTCTCTCTTCTGGCTTCTGTGAGGGGGTTGACGGCGCTGCTCCGGGAACAAGCAGCTAGGCGCACCAAGTGATCGAACCCTCTGGAGCTAATGGTGTACAGTAGCCTAAGAAGCAGAGCCCTTAACTCAGCAGAAGTAGGTCTGACTTCTCTCCCCTCAGTCCCACGAAGCAGAGAGCCTGTAGCCAGCAGGTCTCTCTGAAAATAAAAAAGCGTAACATAAAGTCTTTCCAGAGAAACTCAGTAGAGCTCCCCTAGTGTGTGTCCAGTCTCTCCTGGGCACAGAATCTAACTGAGGTCTGGAGGAGGGGCATAGAGGGAGGAGCCAGTTCACACCCAGTAAAAGTCTTATAGTGTGCCCATGTCTCCTGCGGATCCCGTCTATACCCCATGGTCCTTTTGGAGTCCCCAGCATCCTCTAGGACATAAGAGAAATCAAAATTTTGGTTTTGAAATTTTTGTCATTTTTATGGAAACGGGTAAATTTACTAAGATGGGAGTTCTATTCAAGATGGGATGTTGCCCATAGCAAGCAATCAGATTCTATTTCTTATTTATCTAGCACCTTCTTGAAGATAATACCTGGAATCTGATTGGTTGCTATGGGCAACATCCCATCTTAAATAGAACGCCCATCTTAGTAAATCTACCCCACACTGCTGTGTTAAATATCATATGAAAGACTATAAAAAGGTTTAAAATGAGACATTGTCCAACTTTATAGCTCAATTAGGGGAATAGCAAGTACAAGTTAAAAAAAACATTAATAGCACATTTTTCATGAAAAACTTGCAGCTTTAAAAGCATACAGTATAACTTCAAAACCGTTGAACAGATCAGCCTAATATTTCTGAGTTTTCTTTACATCCATGGCAGCATTTATTATACCAAATTTCATCATAATTTGAAACAGTGAGTCTGAAACCTGTGATTTGGTGTGGAATAACCTGTGAAGACTGTAGCAGAACTAGGCTGGTATCGGTGAATTCTGTAGCAGAACCAGGCTGGTACTGGTGAAGTCTGTAATTGAACCGGGCTGGGACTGGTGGGAGCCTGAGACAAATGGCGGCAATCGCTCAAAGAAGGAAGCAGAATCCCTGTAGTCACAGTATGGGTGCAACGGAATTGTTCAGGCATCTGAGCGGGTGTGGTTCGTTTTATCGACAGTGTCTAGGTCGACAATGTTTAGGTCAATCACTATAGGTCGACAGTAACTAGGTCGACATGGATGGAAGGTCGACAGGGTTTCTAGGTCGACATGTGCTAGGTCGACAGGTCTAAAGGTCGACATGAGGATTTATTTATTTTTTTGTGTCGTTTTCTTCGTAGAGTGACCGGGATCCCAAATTAGTGCACCGCGTCCCCTCGCCATGCTTCGGGCATGGTGCCTTCGCTCCGCTACCGCTTCGCTCGGCACACTTTACCGTTCCAATCGTAGTCCACGTGGATCGTTAAGTATGAAAAAAAAAAAAAAAATTTGAAAAACTCATGTCGACCTTTAGACCTGTCGACCTAGCACATGTCGACCTAGAAACCCTGTCGACCTTCCATCCATGTCGACCTAGTGACTGTCGACCTATAGTGGTCGACCTAAACATTGTCGACCTAGACACTGTCGATCTTCAGACCGGATCCCATCTGAGCGCTGCAGCAGGACTTCCTTTATACCCCCTGGTGGTCTAGGAGTCGCTGGGCGGTAGCTTACTGGCCGGAGCTCCTTGATCAGCTGACCTCACGGAAGTTTGGGGCACCCAGGGACTGAGCAGCGGTAGCTAATCACGCAGCGGGCGGCGATTAGACAGGAGAGAACCCCCACATAGAGATTCCTGCTGCATGGCAGCCCCCTTGGGCTGGTAAGTAAACAGAATGTAGACGCTGCGCTCTGACACAAGGATAGTATACCATACCTCCCGACTGTCCTAATTCCAGTGGGGAGTTGTTTTTCTGGGACTGTCCCACCCAGTGTCCCCCGCGGGCAGGGTGGAAGTTGGGGGTGACACTTGGACACACGCCTGTGATCCAAACACACTGTGCCAGCTCTGGGAGATGCTGGGGGCTGTCCAGCAGCTCCTGGAGTGCTGGGCAAACCCCCAGTATGACGAAAGCAGGGAGCATGGATCTCCGGCGCAGCATTCCAGTCAAGGCCACGCCACTTGTCACTAAGCCACACACCCTAATTTCAGGCACATGCCTTTATCCCGACCAGCGCAAATCAAATGTTGGAAGGTATGGTACACATGTATTTGTTTTCTAAGTATTAGCATTAGAAGATGATCCCCCCCTCAAAAAAAAATCATAACAGTATGAACTAACTGAACAGTAAATAGGATAATTATGCAGCACAGTAACAGGAAAGCATATACAGGTTGAGTATCCAATATCCAAATTCCGAAATACGGAATATTCCGAAATATGGAATTTTTTGAGTGAGAGTGAGATAGTGAAACCTTTGTTTTCTGATGGCTCAATGTACACAAACTTTGTTTAATACACAAAGTTATTAAAAGTATTGTATTAAATGACCTTCAGGCTGTGTGTATAAGGTGTATATGAAACATAAATGAATTGTGTGAATGTACACACAGTTTAATGCACAAAGTTATTAAAAATATTGGCTAAAATGACCTTCAGGCTGTGTGTATAAGGTGCATATGAAACATAAATGCATTCTGTGCTTAGACCTGGGTCCCATCGCCATGATATCTCATTATGGTATGCAATTATTCCAAAATACGGAAAAATCCGATATCCAAAATACTTCTGGTCCCAAGCATTTTGGATATGGGATACTCAACCTGTATATGTTTATTTCATAACAGTAATATGGCAACATTCCTACAAACAGCTGTTTTTTCGTCTATGCGTGTATCAGAGTCGCACAGCGCATACACCCTGATTGTTAGTGCACCGAAACTCAGAACAGATTTATACACAGGAGTTGTGGAGTTTAGTCGGGTTTCCTGGGAGGTAACATATGCGAACATGTCATTGTAAGCGTCTACATCCAAAGACACACAGCAGCTCACGCAGGAGTCTATACTTAGATGGAGAACATGCGCCTACTACAGGGCTACTGCAAGGTCAGATGATGCGTTTACTGATGCACTGAGACGTAAATGCACCGTTGCAAGTCACAGTCATGCGTTCACCTGTATCACGCCCTGGGTGCTGTTATTTATCGTGAAGTAATGCATGCCTCTGATCATAGTATAACTGAAAATTGGGTGCTTGGTGCAGGATATTTGCATAGTTGTCAACGATTATCCTATGTACACACTAGATAACTCGCAAACGGTGCCGTCATCAGCAAAGGTGTGCTGTGCATACACACTGCCCGATCCGTCGGGGACTGACGTCATGAACTGGGCGGGCGTGTACACACACCCACCCAGTTCAGCTGTCAATCACCGTCGGCTGCTGCAACATGTGTACTGGCGGTCGGCTCGTCGCCCGCACACACACACACAGCGATGCGCCAATACATCGGTAGATATATTGGCTGTCGGCTGTGCTGCAGGGCCGACACGTATGTCTGTGAATGATGGGAGTTCACAGACATATCGGCCGCCCATACACACTGCCCAACGGACCCGCGATATATCGTGGGTTCAATAGAACGGACGATATATCGGCCAGTGTGTACGGGCCTTTAGTTCAATAGTTACGTTCCTGTACACAAATATCTAAAGCATCTCAATACAAACCCTGGCAGCTGCCACATTTGCATACTCTCGCACAGCTGCTGCTTACTAAATCACATCAGCGACGGCATACCCTCCAACATGACCCGCCCCACTAGGTACAGAATGCTCTGTTCCTGGACTTCCCTCTTAATTTATTATTGCCATCACCTGTGAAGAAACACCTTTCTTATAATTTAACTTGTTCAGCACAGGTGATGGAAATCATAAATTAAGAGGGAAGTCCAGACACAGAGCATTTTGTACCTAGTGGGGCGGGTCATGTTGGAGGGTCTGCGACGGCATTTGCGTCCGTGTGAATCAGCGCTGCGCTGCCATAGGAATAGAAGGACTCAGTCCGACTCCAAGATGCAGCAGCGGAAACAGCGCCCGGGCTACGTCCAGCCAGCGATTGCCAAATTCCTGGCATAAAGAGCAACGGCCAATCAGCGCCAGGGGTGTGGTTTAGTGGTTTCGGTTTCCGTCTGCTTGCAGGCTGAGAGGCGGCGCTGATGCCGGAAGGTGTCGCTGTTTGTGTATTTGGTTCATCTGCTATCCGGCGAAACCCTCTTCCTCCTTGTCATGATCATGGCTGCCGGTATAGAAGAACCCTTTCCCTTCCATGGGCTGCTCCCCAAGAAAGAGACCGGAGCCGCGGCTTTCCTGTCTCGGTACCCGCACTATGATGGACGCGGCGTGCTGATTGCTGTGCTGGATACCGGGGTAGACCCGGGGGCACCGGGGATGCAGGTACCTGATCTGATACCAGACCCTCTGCCTCTCCGTCCTTGCAGGGGTTGCTATAATAGATGTGTGCGGCTCCTATCCACCTGTGTTACATACAGCTGTACTGCACCTGCTTGATGGTGTGAGCAGTGTATAGATCCAGGCAGTGTGTGAGCTGTGATCCGTGTATGGGGGACTATTACCCCTTTCACATCTCCAATGCCGACTCCAACACGGGAATTGGAAACGGGTTCTTCCCGAGTGGGATTCGGCATTGGAGACTCTCCTACCCCTTTCGCTGGCTTCCAGACCCGGCAATATGCCGGGTTGGTTGCCATAGCGGTGGTGAGCGGAGCTGGTGACGGCGCTGGGAGATGAGCTCATCTGACCCGTGTCGACCCGGCAATATGCCGGGTCAATACCGGGTAATTTGCACGGTGTGAAAGGGGTATATGTGTGAGATGTGTGCAGGTGATACAGGCATTAGGTGGCTAGTCATTAATTAAACCACTATTGGTCGACATGGTCACTAGGTTGACATGCATTTTTCATATTTTTTTTCCTTTCAATTTTGGAACTTTTTTTTATACCTTACGATCCACGTGGACTACGATTTGGAATAGTAACCTGTGCCGAGCGCAGCAAGGCACCTTGCCCGAAGCATGGCGAGCGGACACGGTGCACTAATTGGGGTTCCCCGTTCCTTTATGATGAAAACAAAAAAAGTTAAAAATCTCATGTTGACCTTTTCCCATGTTGACCTTGTTCATGTCGACCTAATGACTGTTGACATATTGCAGGTGTCGACCAACAGTGGTCGCCCTAATGATTGTCAACCCAGTGACCCATACGTGCAGTGTATGGGGAGCTATGTGCAATGTATGGGGGACTGTGTGTAAAATGTGTGCAGCGTATGGGGATTATGTGTGTGAGCTGTGTGCAGCGTATGGGGATTATGTGTGTGAGCTGTGTGCAGCGTATGGGGATTATGTGTGTGAGCTGTGTGCAGCGTATGGGGATTATGTGTGTGAGCTGTGTGCAGCGTATGGGGATTATGTGTGTGAGCTGTGTGCAGCGTATGGGGATTATGTGTGTGAGCTGTGTGCAGCGTATGGGGATTATGTGTGTGAGCTGTGTGCAGCGTATGGGGATTATGTGTGTGAGCTGTGTGTGAGCTGCGTGCAGCGTATTGGGTGGCTGCGTGCAGCGTATGGGGGGCTGCATGTGTGAGCTGCGTGCAGCGTATGGGGTGCTGCGTGTGTGAGCTGCGTGCAGCGTATGGGGGGCTGCGTGTGGGAGCTGTGTGCAGCAGTGACGTGGGGTGAGGCCTTTCCTGTCATACTAATGTATGTGCCAGAGTTCTGACTATATAAAGAATATGAATAATAGAATATGTCAGTAATATCTTCTTTTTATTATTGTAATTTTAAAATGAAAACTCTGGAGTAAAAAGTCTATGGCAGGGGAGGCTTTTTCCTTTTCCGCACATCTCTGATCAAAACTCTCCAAATTTCTAGCAGTATTGTATATCCTGCTATACCTGTGTATAATGGCCACATGAACCCTTTGGCTCATATATTGTGTGGAAATTTGGCTCTGGTACAAGCCAATTCCTACTTAGCAGTTTACCTCACCGCATGTCCTTGGTGTGCAGTGTATGGGGGACATAGGCGTTTTTATAATGGATGAAGTGTGTGTGGTGCACACGGCCCCTGGGTCCAGGGGTGCAAACATTGTACCCATATATTATACTTACCCTTCCGGAGTCCTGCGACGGCGGGCCTGCACTGCATACAGAACTCACTTGGAAAATGGTCCACCGCTGCTCTTTCCGAGTGATTTGTGCATGTGCAATGGAGCTGTCCCTGGGAACAAGGTGCGGAGGTCTACGTGTGAGCTGCGCGCAGCGTATGGGGAGGCCTACGTGTGAGCTGCGCGCAGCGTATGGGGAGGCCTACGTGTGAGCTGCGCGCAGGGTTGACTGTGTGTGAGCTGCGGGCATGTATACGGGAACGGATATCGAACATATCTGTTCTTATCCCTTACTTTCGATTATAAAGCCAGCCCCCTTAGGTTGCTATAGGGGCTGCTAAAATGCTTCACATTCCAGTTCTTGGTCCAATTGGCTAAAGCCATCCTCAGTCTGAGCTACAGATTGCAAAATTTTCCAGGAGAAGGATCCATAGGATGATGTCTTCTTGAGTATGCAGTATGTAAAGAGCTCTGGGGCTGATTCAGAGTCCACTTTGTTGATGGATGATTTTTTGCTCTGCATATGCTTTACACCTGGGTGCATGCGTCTGCCAGCAATTCAGAATGGTACAAATCTCAGTCACAACTCCACTTGTGGCTAAATGTGTGTAGTCCAGCGCTCTGTCTCCTGTGCGTAGGTGCTGTGCAGGAGCCTCCCGAGTTTTTTGTTTGGACTTAGGTCTTTTTTCAGAGGTGGGTGTAGCTGCATTAGTAACTGTGTCTTTGTACACAGTGCTACTGCGAAAATATGCTACTGCCACAATCATTGGAATGTATGCCCACCAGCTGTGAATCATCCACTGCCTGCATACAAAGCTGCAACATCGATTGCACCATCGAAGTTCTGAGCAGCTCCAATGGTTGCTCAGAATTTCCGTCAGAACTAAGCCACCGGGACTTATAGACTGTGGCACCCATATTGCCACCACAAACGCACAATGACTGTCAATCACTCTGCGTCCAAATTATCACTCATTACAAATGTTACATGGTGCTCCAGCCAATCAGCTCCTAACTGTCATGTGTTTGAAAAATTACAGGAGCGCCATTTAACAATTGTAACAAGTGATAACAAGAATATTGCTCACTGTTAAATCTGCCCCTTAAGTTCCTTACACTGTAAATAACTAGAAATGAGTAATTTCAGATATAGATAGTATGGTCAAGAAAATAAATAAATTGTTTTGGTATTTCACAAGTGTTTTTTTTTCTTTTCTTTCCCACCTCACCTAAGCAAACCTCAGATGGGAAGCCCAAAATTCTAGACATCTTAGATACAACTGGAAGTGGAGATGTGAACACCAGTACTGTACTTGAGACAAAAGAAGGAGTAATAGTTGGCCTGTCTGGACGGACTTTAAAGGTACATGCTTTAGTGTGGCTTAGATGTTGTATGTAATCATACAGAATAGGTATTTCTGCTGCGGGGTACACTGGGCTCCACAAGTCTGCACAATGGGGTGTAGAGTAGGATCTTGATCCGAGGCACCAACAGGCTCAAAGCTTTGACTGTTCCCAGAATGCACAGCGCCGCCCCCTATATCACCCCGCCTCCCAGCACAGGTAATCAGTTTTGTCAGTTGGTGCTGCAGTAAGCAGGTACTTAACAGAGGGGCTGCTCCAAGCAGTCCTGAGAAAAGCTTTTTATGAGGTAAAAAGTGAAGACTTCAAGGGCAGCAGCGTTGGTAAATGTCTTGTGACATTCACTGCTGCAGCTCCAGCTCTCCCCAGCGGCGCTGTACACTTCCGATCCCTGGTTGCCGGGTACCTACAGCGGAGGCTCCGGTTTTCTTCATGTTAGACACACACGGCTGGGGCTCTCCAGGATCGCGTGGCCGCGCTTCGGGAGGTGGTAAGTGGGTCCCTCTCGCGATCCGGCGCGGTCAATGGGAGGCGGGCCGCGTGCGCTGGCGGTGGACACTGTGGATACAGGCGATCCCACTAGATCACCAGGGCATGGGCGCAGGTCAGGTTTTCTCTTAAAACCGATTTTAATATCGCCCACAGTACCCGGTGGTTTTGCCAGCAAGGGGGTTAAGGCTTAGACCTGAAGCCCCTCCCCCAGCCCCAGGGCGCCATTTCCAGCAAGTGTTCCCGCCCTGGAGCTGTATCTGTCTCTCCCTCACTCCCTGTCATTGTCTGCGGCGCCATTACTCCTCAGCTCACTGTTCCTGGGACTGCTTGGGCAAATCCTCCTATGTAAAGCCGCCTGGTTGTCAGTGCTGTGACTTTACATGACACTTAAGTATTCTACCTGCCTTTTTAGTCAGTGTTAGTAAGAAAGAGTGCATTTAGTCAGGGGTTTATAGTACAATTACCCTGTGATATACATCCAGTTTCTTACTGTGTAGTGTTATATCTATTGACTATATATCTGTGTAAGCTAGTCCAGTGCAGTATTATTGTCTGTAATAACCTCTGCATTGTACAAACTGTGACTATTTGTGTGTGCATTGATAGCTGATTGGTGTCCATCTCGTGTCTTTCACTCAACCTGCTATCCCAATATTCTATAACCTGAGGGGGCTTGGTGCGTCAGGTGTTATTTAATATAGGATTTTCGCAAAGATATACTGTATTACGTATTTTTTTCTCTGTGATTTAGTCACCATATCTCTCCTTTATCTCTGCTGGTGCTGACTACACTGCGCAGGGGTTTGGGTTTAGGGATATAGTGCTGCTAATAATTGTACTGTGTTACCTCATACTGTAAGTTATATCATGTCTGCTTCTGAGGGTAACGGTTCTGGGGCGGAACACACTGCTGGTGTTGCTGAAGCCACAGGCACATATGAGGAGATTATAGCAGCTGTGGGCTCTGGTTCTGGGAGCTCCTTGCCCCGCAGTGGGACTGTGGCAACGGAGGCACATACTGACCCTCCGTGGTCCGCTTTTTCCACGCTTCTGCATACGCTAGTTCATAAACTAACACCCCCTATGGGACCCCCAATGCCAGTACAACCGTATGTGGTCCCTGCAGCTAACCCGCCGTGGGCGGACGATTTATCTGCTCAATTAAAGAAGTTGAACCAGTCCCTGACTACTAAAAAGTCTGACTATCGCTCGCCTAAGTCCAATAGGTCCTCTAAGCGAGCGCTCGTCTCCTCACAATCCACTGCTGTCACTGACACCTCATCTGATGAAGACAGCACATACACTGACCCCACAGGTTCTGACTCAGATACGGCTGATGGGGAGGGTAGTTCACATGTGGATGTTCCTGATCTTTTGGAGGCTATTAAATTAATTCTGCAGATTACGGATGATCCCGAGCCATCCGTTCCTCCTAAGAAACCAGATAGGTTCAAGCGTCAGAAGGTGATTAAACAAGTTTTACCTCACTCTGACCACCTAGTGGATATACGTCAGGAACCCTGGCAAAGCCCGGGTACGAAATTTGTGCCTCAAACTTGAGGATGCTGACTCGCTATCCCCTCGCGCCAGAGCTGTCTAAGAATTGGGAAACGCCTCCTCCAGTAGACTCGCATGTGGCTAGGATGGTGGTTTCCTCAGCTCTACCTGTCCCTACCGTCACGTCTCTAAAAGAGCCTACGGATAAACGTGTCGAGGGTTGTCTAAAAGCGATTTACACCCTCACGGGTGCTGCACAAAGGCCCACTATTGCAGCTACATGGGCGTCAGAGGCTATTGAAGCATGGGCCTTGGAGTTAGAAGCTGAAATCTCCTCCTCTGACCATGCTAGACAATGCTTGTCATATATTGTCACAGCTTCCCGCTATATTAAAGAGGCGGCTTCTGATGCCGGTATCCTAGCAGCCAAGGCCTCTACTACGTCAGTCCTGGCTCGCAGGATATTGTGGCTGAGATCCTGGTTTGTGGATCTGGACTCTAGAATAACCCTGGAGGTACTCCCTTTCAAGGGGGATATTCTGTTTGGGGAGGACTTAAATAAGATAGTGGCTGACTTGGCTACTGCCAAAACTGCGTGTCTGCCTAATACAGCTCCTTCTGTGTCGAAGGCCAAAGGCACGTCCTTTCGCCTCTTTCGTCCTTCAGGTAAAGCAAAAGGTCAGGCATACCATAAGCAGGCCCGCACTTCCAAACCTGGTAAGCCGAAGCCCAAAAGAGCCTGGGCTGCCCGTCAGCCAGCAGCCAAGACCGATAAGCCTGCCGCATGACGGGGCGGGCCTTCCCCTGGGGGATCCCAGGGTGGGGGGCCAGCTTCTAGGGTAGACCCAGGAATGGTTGAAGACCACTTCAGATGCCTGGGTACGGGAAGTCGTCACTCGAGGTTACGCCATAGCCTTCAAAAACCGACCCCCTCATCGATTTTTGCCAGACAGACGTCCCGTCGGACCAGACAAAGGCAAACACTCTGCATTCGGTGGTACAGATCGTCCTGGATACAGGAGTCGTAGTACAGGTGCCTCTTGCTCAGAGGGGCCAGGGGTACTATTCTCCGCTGTTTCTAGTCCCGAAACCGAATGGGTCCTCCCGGCCCATTCTCAACCTCAAGGCACTGAACAAATTTGTGAAGGTTTCCAAGTTCCGTATGGAAACCCTTCGCTCTATAGTTCTGGCCTTGGAACCTGGGGACTACATGGTCTCCCTGGACATACAGGATGCTTACCTGCATATTCCTATAGCAGTGTCACATCAACAATACCTGAGGTTCGCTATTGGCAACCTCCATTACCAGTTTCGGGTGTTACCTTTTGGTTTAACAACGGCTCCGCAAGTCTTCACCAAAGTTATGACGGTGGTACTCCGCCGTCAAGGTGTCAGGATACTGCCGTATCTGGACGACTTGTTAATCCTGTCAAATTCCCCAGATCTTCTCCTGCGTCATCTGGATATGACAGTCCGGTTTCTACAAGCCCACGGGTGGCTCATCAACTGGAAGAAATCCTCCCTGGTCTCTGCTCAGAGCATGGTGTATCTGGGAGCGCTGTTGGACACTCACAACCAGAGGTTGTTCTTGTCTCAGGAGAAAGTCCTGAAACTTCAGGACAGGATTAGTTGCTTCCTTTCTCGTCCGCAAGTGTCGATACATTCGGCAATGCAGGTGCTGGGCCTCATGGTATCAGCATTCGACATGGTGGAGTATGCTCAATTCCATTCTCGCCCCCTCCAGAGGCTGATTTCTAGCCAAGTAGGACGGCCTGCCTCACCGGATCAGGTCTCAAATGAGCTCTTTGACTCCGGAGGTCCGTCTGTCGCTGCTCTGGTGGCTCCAGGACAGACAATTGTGCAGAGGCCGTCCCTTCTGGATATCCAACTGGGTCCTGTTGACGACAGATGCCATTCTAAGAGGTTGGGGGCGCGGTGCTGGAGCAGCATTCCTTGCAGGGTCGGTGGACCAAGGAGGAATCTCTCCTCTCGATCAACATTCTGGAATTGCGGGCGGTCTTCAATGCGTTGAACCTAGCCCAGCATTTGATTCAGAACCATCCTGTTAAAGTACAGTCGGACAACGCCACCACAGTGGCTTACATAAATCATCAAGGCGGCACTCGAAGCCGTTTGGCAATGAAGGAAGCCTCACGCATTCTACGTTGGTCAGAACGCCATCTACCGGCAATATCGGCAATATTTATTCCGGGAGTCCTGAATTGGGAAGCTGACTTTCTCAGTCGTCAGGACGTGCATGCCGGCGAGTGGGGCCTCCATCCAGAAGTGTTTCAACTCCTCGTGGAAAGGGGGGGTCTTCCAGATGTGGATCTGATGGCGTCTCGACACAATCACAAGGTTCCGGTCTTCGGAGCAAGGACAAGGGATCCTCAAGCAGCATTCGTGGATGCGCTGGCAGTGCCGTGGAGGTTTCGGCTGCCGTACGTGTTCCCTCCAGTGTCACTCCTGCCCAGGGTAATACGGAAGTTCAAGCAAGAAAAAGGAAATCTGCTTCTCATAGCTCCGACGTGGCCCAGACGGCACTGGTTCTCAGACCTGCAAGGCCTATCGTCAGAGCGTCCACTTCTACTTCCACAACGCCCAGACCTCGTTCAGGGCCCCTGTGTCTACCAGGACCTAGCCCGGCTGTCTTTGACGGCGTGGCTCTTGAAACTTCCGTCTTAAGAGCTAAGGGTTTTTCTGAAGAGGTCATTAATACTATGTTGCGGGCCCGGAAACCGGCCTCTGCTCGGATTTACCATCGGGTCTGGCATTCCTACTTTGTTTGGTGCGCATCTAACCATTATGACGTTTCCAAGTTTAGTACAGCCAAACTTTTGGCTTTTCTACAGCAGGGCCTAGATTTAGGCCTGCCTCTGGCCTCCCTCAAGGTTCATATTTCTGCCTTTTCGGTGTGGTTTCAGAGAAAAATTGCGACTTTACCTGATGTTCATACTTTCACTGAGGGTGTGTTGCGTATCCAACCTCTCTATGTCCCGCCTGTGGCTCCTTGGGACTTGTCGATGGTTTTGGAGGCGTTGCAGGAGCCTCCATTTAAACCTCTTGGTTCAGCTGACCTTAAGTGGCTTTCCCTTAAGGTGGTGTTCTTGCTGGCTATTGCCTCAGCTAGAAGAGTGTCGGATTTGGGTGCCTTGTCTTGTAGTTCCCCGTATCTGATTTTTCACCGTGACCGTGCGGTTCTTAGGACTCGTCCCGGATATTTACCTAAGGTGGTTTCTTCGTTCCACCTTAATCAGGAGATTGTGGTTCCAGCTTTTGTCTCTCCTGATTTGTCTTCCAAAGAGCGGTCTTTGGATGTGGTACGGGATCTCCGTATCTATGTGAAGAGAACTGCTTCTATTCGAAAGTCTGATTCTCTTTGTTTTGTTTGGATTTCACAAACGTGGCTGGCCTGCTCACAAGCGGACCCTGGCCAGGTAGATTAGAATGGTGATTGCGCATGCTTATGTGAAGGCTGGTCTGTCAGCTCCTGTTCATATTACGGCCCATTCTACTCGGTCTGTTGGACCTTCTTGGGCGGCCCAACGTGGTGCGACCCGTGATCAATTGTGCAAGGCGGCTACGTGGTCCTCCGGGAACACGTTCATAAGGTTCTATGCCTTCGATACTGCCGCTTCCCAGGATGCTTCCTTTGGACGCCGGGTTCTTGTGCCCGCTACAGTGCGTCCCCTCCCATAAGGAACTGCTTTAGGACATCCCCATTGTCCAGACTTGTGGAGCCCAGTGTACCCCGCAGCAGAAAACAAGTTTTATGGTAAGAACTAACCCTTGTTAAAACTCTTTCTGCGAGGTACACTGGGCTCCACAAGGCGCCCACCCTGACGCACTTAGCTTCTTTGGGTTGATATAGCATTAGCCGCTGACACTTCTCTTGTCGTGAGAGTGTGGTGTATGTGGCTACTAACCATTGTCGTCTCTTTTCCTGCTACTGCATTGGGCTGGTTAACTAAACTGAGCTCCTGTGCTGGGAGGCGGGGTGATATAGGGGGCGGCGCTATGCGTTCTGGGAACAGTCAATGCTTTGAGCCTGTTGGTGCCTCGGATCAAGATCCTACTCTACACCCCTATGTCTTTCCTTGTGGAGCCCAGTGTACCTCGCAGAAAGAGTTTTAACAAGGGTAAGTTCTTACCATAAAACTCGTTTTTATAAAGTACTGTTAATTACCTGTTCAATGCTTTAATTACCAGAAATGTTTTAACTTTTTTTTTTTTTTTTTCTTTCTTTTTTTCTTTGAGTCTAGTTTACTGGAAATAACGTTATTATTTATTAAGTTTCTTTTAAAGCACAGTGGAATTTGCTGTGCTATATAGGGGTGTATTCAAGGGAAAGAATCCGACACGTCAGTATTCAATGAGCTGGCCAAATCCAACTGTCTGATTTGGCCGCCCCCAACAGCCACTCCTCGCCTTTCCACGCTCTTCACCCGTCCACGCCGCTCCACGCTCCTCACCCGTCCACGCCACTCCGTCTCTGCTAGTCTCCACACATGGTCCCGTCCTCGCTGACCTGTCCCTCTTCTCATCTCACCGGTTCCGACATTGTGCCTAATTCAGACCTGATCACTGCTGTGCGTTTTTTCGCATAGCAGCCGATCAGGTCTGAACTGCGCATGCGCCGGCGCATGCCAGACAGTCGATGACTATTCCAGCCCTGTGATCGCCTCTGCCTGATTGACAGGCAGAGGCGGTCGCTGGGCGATAGGGGGCGGGCCGGCGGCGTTTGGCTGCCGTTTAGGGGCGCAGTCCGGGCCAAGAAGGCGTGCCCGGACTGTGCAGGGGACGGGCCGCGGCAGCTGCGTGACGTCACGCGCATCCCCTGAGACCCGGACTCGACGAGTAGCTCCCTGCCAACGTGCAGGAGCTGCGTAGGTAAGGTGGTGCTCACCAAGTACAAAAGCGCAATGGTTTTGTACTTGTGTGTGGGGAGGGGGGTATAGGGCCTGACATGCGTTGCGGACTAGCCCTGTGCTGCATGTCTGAGTAACTGATTGTAGCTGCGCAAAATTTTGCACGGCTACGATCAGGTCTGAATTAGGCCCTTTGTCAATCCGACTTTAAAAAAGTTGGATTGACATTGTCAGAACCGGGACCTGTCTGATTTGACCGTAGAACACGTGGCTCCGTGGCTAATCCGACAATCCACGTGGTCTCAGACAAGCTGGGAATTCCCAACTTGTCGGTAAAAATGGCCCGGCTTTGAATAGGTCGGAACCCCTTCCTACCTAAATCTGTCGGAAGCTGCAGTCTTTCCAACAAAATGGCAGCTTCTGACACTTATTGAATATACCCCATAATTGGGAACAACATAGATAAAACAAAACTGAGTAATTATAGACCGACATAGAAGTAGGAAGGCCCTGCTCACAATCTATAGGGAAATAGACATGATACAGAAGGATTGGAGTGATCTATTTCATTATGGTTCAGCAGATTGTAAAGGTTCTTGGTGGGCTATATGATATGGTCACAGAGCAATGTTGGCCTGAGGTCAGGAGGATGGGAAAGTGAAGAAAGAGAAAATGTGTTAGGATATGGGTGGACGGGATGTAATTGTATAGGAAAGTTTATGAAGGTTCACTGACATGCACGGAGACTGGAGGGGGGGAGGTTCAGGGGAAATTTGAGGAAAAGTTACTTCACAGAAAGGGTAGTGGACAAGTGGAATAGCCTCCCATCAGAGGTGGTAGAGGCTAAGACAGTAGAGCAATTTAAACATGCATGGGATAGACATAAGGATTTCCTTACAAAGAAATAAGGATCAAATAATGTTAGAGAGAAAAATAATGTAAAAAAAAAAAAGGGCAGACTAGATGGGCCAAGTGGCTTTTATCTGCTGTCACATTCTATGTGGGCTGTTCCCTAATTAGATAAGCTAATCTGGAGAGGTGAGTTTTCAGGAAACGCTTGGAGGTTTGGAGACCAGAGGAAAGTCTTATTTTGCGTAGGAGGGCATAATAAAACTCTCCCGAAGAAAGTCCTGCAATCGTGAATGGGAGCACATAATATGTGTAGATGAGACGTATATCTTGCAAAGAGGTTGCATTGGGAGATATTTTGCGAAGAGATGTACATTGATATAGTTTGGTTAATGGCTTTGTATGAGAGTAAAAGTATTTCTCTTACGTCCTAGAGCATGCTGGGGTCCACATTGGTACCATGGGGTATAGACAGGTCCACTAGGAGCCATTGGCTCATTAAGAGTTTAATAGTGTGGGCTGGCTCCTCCCTCTATCCCCCTCCTACCAGACTCTGTTTAGAAAATGTGCCTGGAGGAGCCGGTCACAGCTAGGGGAGCTCTCCAGAGTTTCTCTAGTAAAAGTTTTCTTAGTTTATTATTTTACAGGAAGGCTGCTGGCAACAGCCTCCCTGCTTCGTGGGACTAAGTGGGGAGTAGTGTCCGCCCTGCGGGGTCTGAGCCACTATCTCCGCTGACAGGACACTGAGCTCCTGAGGGTGCTGATCATTAGCCGCTCCAGGCGACCGCTCACTCCCGCAGCATGCTGCCACCCCCTTACAGTCGGTGTCGAGTGAGTCACCGGCCCCCCTGGCAAGCGGGGAACCGGTGTGAAGATGGCGGTAACAGGGTATGGAGCGCAGTGGTACATAGTGCGGCGCTGTGGGGGGAGCCCTGAGCCAGCGCCTATACCCTACACTGGTCAGCAAGCCTGTCGGGGTCCCCGAATTGCTGCCAGCAGAAATCCTCAGGCCAGTATAATATAATGAAGAGCAGGAAGCAGCGCCATGTTCAGGGGGCGGAGCTTCTCAGAGCGTACCCAGCAGCTCTCAGCGCCAATTTCCTGTCTGCTGTTCCTGTACAACAGATGCTGAAAGGGAGAGCTGTCCCTCCAAGCAGCTCCAGCTATCCTGTGCGGTACCAGGGGGTTGTAGAGGGAGGGAGGGAGAGAGGGGGGGGGCTTAAGGTACACAGACAGCGCTGGTAGTTTTATTAGTTCTACCTCAAAAAGCGCTGTGTGTGGGTTGGCTCCAATCTCTGTGTCTCTATGTGGCATACTTGGGGAGGGGGGGGGGGACGACGACGACTGTGTCTGACATTTCCCTGTGTGTGTGTGTGTGGGGGTGTTTAATACCTCACATAGCCATGTCTGAGGAGTCTGTGTCATATGCTGCAGAAGATGTTTCCTCTCAGGAGGGATCCATTCCGTGTACACAGGATTCTAATGCTTTGTCTCAGATCCCTATTGTTGAACCTGAGTGGTTAACTTCTATCAAAGGAATGATCTCTCAGATCTCTACTAGGGTAGCTAATACTGAGACTGAAACTCAGGTGTTGAAGAAGTCTATGGCAGTTTGGTCAGGCTCTGTCCCTATTCTTGCAAAATCCCCTAGCATGTTCCCACAGAAACTTACACTTGTCCAAATTATGCAAGATGACACGGATACCGACTTTGATACAGCAGACGGTGATGGGCATGTGCTGAGGGGGGCAGCATCCCTTGCAAAGGGGGTGCAGCTCATGATTGAGGCCATTAGAGATGTTAAACATTAATGACACGCCACCTGAGCAGGCTTACTTCACTGACAATAAGAAAGCCTCGCTAACCTTCCTTGCGTCTAAAGAATTAAACGCTTTTTCTGCTGCAGGGTACAGTGGGCTACACAAGGATTCACATCGGGGTGTAGAGTAGGATCTTGATCCGTGGCACCAACAGGCTCAAAGCTTTTGACTGTTCCCAAGATGCACAGCGCCGCCTGCTCTATAACCCCGCCTCCATGCACAGGAGCTCAGTTTGTAAGTTGGTGCCATGCAGTAAGCAGGCACTTAACAGGAGGGGCTGCATTAGGTAGCCTATTCATAGCTTTATTTGAAAGAAAGAACTGAATATTCTTTTGACAGACTAAGAGGGCAGCAGCAGGCAAAGTCTCATAGACTTTTCTGTCTGCAGCTCCGTCACCCCCAGCGGCGCTGTATACTCCCGCGCCCTGGTTGCTGGGTCACTGCAGCGGAGGCTCCGGTTTCTTCAAAACATCAGTCACACACACGCCGCCGTCCTCCCGGATTGTGGGGCCGCAGGTACGTGGGAGGTAAGGGGTCTCTTTAGCCGCACTTGACTGCGATCCAGCGCGGCAGTAGGAGGCAGGCCGCGCGCTGGCGTGGACATTGATTACTGGGCAGCTGCTCCACTAGCCCCAGGGACGTTTATCTGTTTTTTGTATTTTTATTGTATAAACCCTGCTTTTCACTGCCCGCAGCGCCCAGTGGGGATGCCAGCAGGGGGAGCAGGTCAGACCTGTGGCCCCAGCACCAGGGCGCCATTTCTGCAAATGTTCCTGCCCTGGAGCTGCATTTCTCTCCTTTACTCCCGACCAGCAGCCATCACAGATAGAGCTGAGCTGTTCCTGGGACTGTTAGGGGAAATCCTCCTCTGTTGAACCGCCTGATTGCCAGTGCTGTGCTTCATACAGGACACTTAAGTATTCTACCTGTCACTGGGACAGTGTTAGTTAAGAAAGAGTGCATACATTCAGGGTTGTGTGGTACAAACACCCTGTGATATACATCCAGTATTTACTGTGCTTTGTTATATCTATTGTTAACACATATAGCCATACTGAGTATTACCTTGTATTGCTAGTCCAGTGCAGTTTTATGGTGCATAATTTCTGCATGGTACGCTTGTGACTATATTTGTGTGTGTTCATGTAGCTGCTGCGTGGTTGCCTTATTAAAGGGTATTTCACTCAGTGGGCTACTCCTATATTGCTATACCTGAGGGTGCTAAGTGTATCGGGTTTCTTTTTGTATAATATAGGATTGTATCACAAGATATATTTACTGTGTACTTTTACTTGTGATTCATAGTGCCCCTATATATCTCTTGAACTCCCGGGTTGTGCGGTCATAGTCACACTTCACCGAGTGTTCTTGCTAGGTATATTGCTGCTACACCTTGTACCGGGTTGCCCTATATTGTGCACATTTTTATGTCTGCTACACGTGGCAACGACGTTGGGACTTCTCCCACATTGCGTGGTAGTGAGGCCGCAGACGTGATGGAGGAAAATATGGCAACTGAGAGTTCAGGTTCATGGGGTTCCTTACTCCCCAGTGGGTCGGTAGCACCTGGGGCATCACAGGACCCACCTTGGGCTATGAACACGCTTGTAACAAAATTGGAGCCCCCTGTGGGACCACCTGTGCCAATGCAGCAGTTTATGGTCCCTGCTATTAATCCGCCATGGGCAGATCAAATCTCCACTCCGTTACAGCATTTGAACCAGTCATTGACTAAATCTAAGTGTCACTCTCAACCGCCTAAGGCTAAGTCGTTTTCTAAACAGGCCATTACCTCCTCCCAATCCACTGCTATCCCAGACACGTCCTCTGAGGAGGATGGTGCATATACCGATCCCACAGACACTGACACAGATGTTTCTGATGGGGAAGGGAAGTCTTTGGTGGATGTCCCGGATTTGATTGAAGCAATTAGGCTCATTCTTCAGGTGTCTGATGATCCTGAGCCTGATGCTATTTCTAAGAAACTGGATAGGTTTAAACGTAAGAAGGTGGTTAAACAAGTTTTACCTCATTCTGAACACCTGGTTGGCATACGTTGGGAATGCTGAGAAAATCGAGGGACAAAATTCACACCGAATAAGAGACTGTTGGCTCGCTATCCGCTCCCTGCGGAGGTGTGTAAAAATTGGGAAACTCCTCCGCCCATTGATTCTCATGTGGCGCGCATGGTAGTTTCCTCTGCTCTGCCAGTAACTACCGTCACCTCTCTGAAGGAACCGACGGATAGACGTTTGGAGGGTTGTTTAAAAGCAACTTACACCCTAACGGGGGCTGTGCATAGGCCAACCATTGCAGCAACATGGGCTGCTGAAGCTGTTGAGGCATGGGCTCAGGAGCTTGAGGCGGAACTGCTTTCCAATGCTTCTGAGCATGCTTGACAATGTTTCTCCTATGTAACCACGGCTTCTCTGTACCTTAAGGGGGCGGCCTCCGATGCCGGGGTGCTGGCGGCCAAGGCTGCTACTACGTCTGTCTTGGCCAGACGTATCCTTTGGTTGAGATCCTGGTCAGTGGATATGGATTCCAAGAAAACCCTGGAGGTGATTCCTTTCAAGGGAGACATTCTCTTTGGAGAAGACCTCAATAAGATTGTGGCCGATCTGGCTACTGCTAAAACAGCTTGCCTATCTAGTACGGCTCCTTCCGCACAGAAGGCTAAAAGTACTTTCCCTCGACCCTTTCGTCCTCCAGGTAAAGCAAAAGGTCAGGCGTACCCAAAGCAAACTCGTGTTTCCAGACCTGCGAAGCCCAGACCTAAACGAGCCTGGGCTGCACGTCTGACATCTTCCAAAACTGACAAGCCTGCCACATGACGGGGCGGTCCTCCCCCTGGGTGATCCCAGGGTGGGGGACCGACCTCTAGGTTTTGCCCAGGAATGGTTGAAGACAACTGCAGATACCGGGGGAAGTCCTCACTCGAGGTTACGCCATATCCTTCAAGAATCGCCCCCCTCATTGATTTTGACTGACAGATGTTCCTCTGGACCCGACAAAGTCAAACACTCTACATTCGGTGGTACATTCCCTCCTGTCCATAGGAGTGGTAGTACAGGTGCCTCTGGCTCAGAGAGGCAAGGGGTACTTTTCACTGCTGATCCTAGTCCCGAAACCGAAAGGGTCCTCGCGGTTCATTCTCAATCTGAAGTCCTTGAACAAGTATGTGCAGGTCTCCAAGTTTTGTATGGAAACTCTGCGCTCTATTGTTCTGGCCTTAGAGCCTGGGGACTATTTGGTCTCCCTGGACATACAGGATGCCTACCTGCATATTCCCATTGCAGTGTCTCATCAGCAGTACCTGGGGTTCGCGGTGGGCAACCTTTATTACGTTACCCTTTGGTTTGACAAAGGCTCCCCGAGTTTTCACCAAAGTAATGGCGGTCATGACTGCTTCACGTCGCCGTCAAGTGGTCAGGATATTACCGTACCTAGATGATTTGTTGATCCTGGCGAATTCCGCAGAACTTCTCCTGTGTCATCTCGATCTGACGGTCCAGTGCATGAAAGCCCATGGGTGGCTGATCAACTGGAAGAAATCCTCCCTGGTTCCTGCTCTGAGCATGGTACACCTGGGAGCGTTATTGGACACTCACAACCAGCGGATTTTCCTGTCTCAGGAGAAAGTCCTGAAACTTCAGGACAGGATTCGATGCTTCCTATCTCATCCGCAAGTGTCGATTAATTCGGCAATGCAAGTACTAGGTCTCATGGTGTCTGCTTTTGACATGGTGGAGTATGCTCAATTCCATTCTCGCCCTCTGCAGAAGTTGATTCTGTCCAAGTGGGACGGCCTGCCTCACCGGATCAGATTTCACATGATCTCTCTATCTCCGGAGGTCCGCCTGTCACTGAGCTGGTGGCTTCAGGACCAACGATTGAGCAGGGGCCGTCCCTTCTGGATAACCAACTGGGTCCTGCTGACGACGGATGCCAGTCTGAGAGGTTGGGGCGTGGTGTTGGAACAACACTCTCTCGAGGGTCGGTGGACCAAGGAGGAGTCTCTACTCCTGATAAACATTCTGGAACTGCGTGCAGTGTTCAATGCGTTGACAATGGCCCAGCATCTCATACAGAACAGACCTGTTCAAGTACAATCGGACAACTCCGCCACGGTGGTGTACATCAGTCGTCAAGGCGACACTCGAAACCGCATGGCAATGAGGGAAGTATCAAGGATTCTTCAGTGGGCAGAACGCCATCTGCCGGCCATATCAGCAGTGTTTATTCCGGGCGTTCTGAACTGGGAAGCGGACTATCTCAGTCGTCAGGACGTACACGCCAGAGAATGGAGCCTACATCCAGAGGTGTTTCAACTTCTCGTGGACAAGTGGGGCCTCCCAGATGTGGGCCTGATGGCGTATCAACACAATCACAAGGTTCCGGTCTTCGGAGCATGGACAAGGGATCCTCAAGCAGCGTTCGTGGATGCTCTGTCAATCCCATGGAACTTTTGGCTGCCGTATGTGTTCCCTCCAGTGTCACTCCTGACCAGAGTAATACGGAAGTTCAAACAAGAAGGAGCAAACCTACTTCTGGTTGCTCCAGCATGGCCCAGGCGACACTGGTTCTCCGATCTATAGGGCCTCTCTTTGGATCGTCCCCTTCTACTTCCACAACGACTAAACTTCTCGTTCAGGGCCCTTGTGTTTACCAGGATTTGGCCCGTCTGGCTTTGATGGCGTGGCTCTTGAAGCTTCCGTCCTGAGGGCCAAAGGTTTTTCTGAGGCGGTCGTTCAAACTATGTTGAAGGCCCGTAAGCCGGCTTCTGCTCGGATCTACCATAGAGTCTTGAATGCTTACTTGGTGTTCGTCTCACAATCGTGACGTTTTCAAGTTTAGTATGGCCAAATTATTGGCCTTTCTACAACAGGCCTGAACTTAGGCCTGCGTCTGGCCTCTCGCAAGGTTCACATCTCTGCCTTGTCGCTTTGGTTTCAGAGAAGATTGCTACCTTTCCTGATGTCCATACATTCACTCAGGGTGTGTTGCGGATTCAGCCTCCTTATGTGGCACCTGTGGCCCCTTGGGATCTGTCGGGGGTTTTGGAGGTCTTACAAGAGTCTCCGTTTGAGCCTCTTACCTCTGCTGACCTTAAGTGGCTTTCCCTTAAGGTGTTATTCTTGCTAGCTATTGCTTCAGATAGAAGGGTCTCGGACTTGGGTGCCTTATCCTGTAAGTCTCCCGATTTGATTTTTCACCGCAGCCGGGCCGTTCTTAGAACATGGCCAGGTTATTTACCTATGGTGGGGTCTTCCTTCCACCTTAACCAGGAGATTGTGGTTCCGGCCTTTAATTCTCCTGAGTTGTCTGCCAAAGAGCAGACTTTGGATGTGGTACTGTCTGGTTTTCACAAATGTGGCTGGCCTGCTTGCAAGCAGACTCTGGCCAGATGGATTAGAATGGTAATAAAGAACAACGACCAAAGAAATTTCTCGGGCGCTTACAATTAAGGTCCTGCAATATTCAATTACCACTGATCACAGACTGCAGCTCTACCCAGAAGTCACTGTAACTTCAAAAAGAGATACTACAACCAAACGAATAAAATAAAGCGCTGTCCAGATCAGTTACAATTAAAAACATACAACATTTAATAAATCACACAATACATAACCACACGGCCGGTGTAATAAAAAATATAATTTAAAACCACATAATTATCTTAATCTCTCTAGAATTAAATTATTTCCGTTGAGCGCTTAATAGTCCCAATCAATTGAGCATGAAAAAGGGCTTAGAGTAATCGATACAATTTTTAGTAGCCAAGCAGAAATGGTTAGTAACTGTAGTTAGCAACTGGTTCCAATTGTAATCAAATGGCAAGCCGAAACAGTTAATAACGTAATAATAATACATAAACACACAGCGCTTATATAACCACCAAAAAAATCTATTAACATTAACTGTTTTAATTGATATCCAGTTTCTGCAGCTCCTACTGGTGGTACTGTTCCACCCACTAATTACCAGAGATATTAAAGAACTTATAAAGGAGCGCGAAAACAAAGATATACAATCAAATAGATTTATAATCAATTTATTTAAATACACTCCACAATTCATAAAATGTGCAATTGCTTCAATCCCATGCCCTTATTTCCAAATAACCGTCCATTAAGGTTTCCCTGAGTAACCATCCATAGGTCTGCTTGTGACCAATTTGTATCAACTGTATATTATATGGACACACTGGTCCCTTTAGTGCAAATTTTCACAGTCTCTGTGGTACCACTTTAGATGAATGTCCAGAACGGGGGAGAGCGCTGTGTGAGGAAATGAACACAGCGGTATGCTACGACCCCTTTTAAAACTCCTTCCCAGCCGTAGTATGAATTGCTGGATACTCACGGCCACCGCGGCTCCTATTACACGGGGAGCGGGCCTCCTTAGCCAGGTCCCGCTTCAGCTGTATCCCCGGTCAAGCGGCTCGCCGGCCTGCCACAGGTCTCAAGATGAAATGCAGAAACTAAGGGCAACGGGATCAGTAAAAAGTGCCCTCCTTACACGTTTCTCCGCAGATAGGGCAAGCGGTTTCGTCAGAGGAATGTAATAGGAGCCGCAGTGGCCGTGAGTTTGTTACTCAGGGAAACCTTAATGGTAGGTTATTTGGAAATAAGGGCATGGGATTGAAGCAATTGCACATTTTATTAATTTTATTGCTCTATGTGGAGTGTATTTAAATAAATTGATTATAAATCTATTTGATTGTATATCTTTGTTTTAGCGCTCCTTTATAAGTTCTTTTATATCTCCGTTAATAACGTGTTTAGCGTCTGATTCCAGTTGTAACAATAAACCGCAAGCAGAAACTGGTTAGTGGAATTAACAACTGTTCCAATTAGCAAGCAGAACCAGTAAGTCACATGCTCAGTGACTGTTTCCAGTTGTATCAATATGTAGCAGGCAGAACTGGTTGGTGTACAATTAGTAACTGTTTCCCATTTAAGGAGAATGTATCAAAGTATACTTATCAGTCCCGCGTGGCCACGCTCACTGAATAGCTCACTCCAGCGTGTCTTCAGACCTAAATTTCCTGCATCTGAGGAGACGTCTCAACCTCAGTGCAGAAGACAATGCAGCACAGTCCTCACGCTCAATAGCAAAGAGTGATAGCAAGACGGAGATCCCCAGCCGTGGGTCACACTCCTCTCTTACGCGTTTCTCCGCCTTTAACGAACTCGGCGGCTTCCTCAGAAAGATGAATGCACGGTCACTTAGTTTCTTTATTTAAAGCCTGGCGCCGTACTCCTGCTTCCGGTTTCGTCACCCGCACAGGCGCATTATGTGCGTACCATTTCTGCGTTCCATTTCTCCATTCATCACTCGCACAGGCGCACCATATGTTTTCCGTTTCTGCATTAACCTCACAGCAAATATGCGCACTAGACACTACATTTCTAGTGCATGACATGTTTTCCGTGCTTTCATAGTATAGCTCATATTATTCTGCTCAATTGCCACTCTAATTCTGATTCTTATATAACGATATGTAACATGTAATTTATATTATATATCATAATAAAATATATACAACCATATATTGCAGGACCTTCAAATCGCAATCAATATAAAATCCTATTTTCCTAGTATCCTTTATCTCATATAGCCTCATAACATATATAAAGATTCATCCCGCCAGAATCTAACAAAAAACTAAATTATTTATATTTCATATATTATTTAATTCCACAGTATCATTTAGCCCTTGTGGTTTTAATGTACATAATCTAAAAATCCAGAAGGCTTCCCTCTTACAAAGCATATTATAGCGATCTCCCCCTCTGTAAGTAGTTTTCATTTGTTCAATACCAATAATTTTAATTTTATCTAATGTGCCCTCTGGACATTAAGGATGATGATAAATTTGTAAATGAATGGAATTCACTCTTAGATAATTGTTCGAATAATTTAATGAAATTATTAATTCGGTATAGAGAGGCAAAAGTGAATACTATTAAAGTAGAAATAGAGAAAATTCAGGATAATTTGAAGGATTTTTCTGATGATATAGGTTTTAAAGAGAGATGCTAAGATCAATAAGAAATTGGAGGAATTTGAATTATCTCTAATTGAGAGGAAAGATGCAAAATTGAATAGGGATAGAGGTGACTACTCACAAGGTCATGTTAGGTCCTTTAATAGACTACATAGGGATCGCCAACATCAAGTATCTAGAGTGCCTGTTAATTACCACAAAATTGAAAAAAAGGGGAGAGGTTTTCAAACTTATAATCAATCTCATGCAAGATTCAATACTAAAAGGGAAAGAGTCAATTTTAGATATGATGTGCTAGATATAGAAGAAGATAATAGAGCCAGCCCTGTGACACCAAATTGGAGAAGACAGGGACCAACTAGATCTAGATGGAATAGTGTGGCTGATAGCAATGAGGATTCTCCAAGATACAATGATTTTTTAGATCAGCGACCCAGAATGAACAGGAGAGTGGGGTTAAGAGGAGAGGGAACAAAAAGAAGAGAACAGTTTCTAGAGGATGCAGAGGGGGATGCAGGAAACAAAGGAAAAAATGTCAGTCTAAATTGAAACCTAAAGGGATCTTTAATTTATCCTCCAAAAAATTAAGCAAGGACGAATTACAACTTCTTTCTAAGGGACTAAACTTTGCCCCAGCCTGTAAACCCAATATATTTACATTATTTGTAGATTTTAATAAATATATTAGGACGTTGAGTAGGAAACGCTATTTTGCCACTAAGCATTTAAATATAATTGAATCAAATGATTTTCCTATCATTCTGGATGAGAATGATAGAGTAGCTCTCTCTATTTTAGAAACCTTAGATACAGAACAAGATACTTGTCTCATAGGTACAATTGAGGAGAAAGTCTATGATGTTAATCAGAAACCCAGATTTCTCTGACGTCCTAGTGGATGCTGGGAACTCCGAAAGGACCATGGGGAATAGCGGCTCCGCAGGAGACTGGGCACAAAAGTAAAAGCTTTAGGACTACCTGGTGTGCACTGGCTCCTCCCCCTATGACCCTCCTCCAAGCCTCAGTTAGATTTTTGTGCCCGAACGAGAAGGGTGCACACTAGGTGGCTCTCCTGAGCTGCTTAGTGAAAAAGTTTAAGTATAGGTTTTTTATTTTCAGTGAATCCTGCTGGCAACAGGTTCACTGCACCGAGGGACTAAGGGGAGAAGAAGCGAACTCACCTGCGTGCAGAGTGGATTGGGCTTCTTAGGCTACTGGACATTAGCTCCAGAGGGACGATCACAGGCCCAGCCATGGATGGGTCCCAGAGCCGCGCCGCCGGCCCCCTTACAGAGCCAGAAGACAGAAGAGGTCCGGGAAATCGGCGGCAGAAGACGTCCTGTCTTCAATAAGGTAGCGCACAGCACCGCAGCTGTGCGCCATTGCTCTCAGCACACTTCACACTCCGGTCACTGAGGGTGCAGGGCGCTGGGGGGGGGCGCCCTGAGACGCAATAAAAACACCTTAGATGGCAAAAAAATACATCACATATAGCTCCTGGGCTATATGGATGCATTTAACCCCTGCCAGTTTTTCCTTAAAAAAGCGGGAGAAAGGCTGCCGAGAAGGGGGCGGAGCCTATCTCCTCAGCACACTGGCGCCATTTTCCCTCACAGCTCCGTTGGAGGGAAGCTCCCTGACTCTCCCCTGCAGTCCTGCACTACAGAAACAGGGTAAAACAAGAGAGGGGGGGCACTAATTTGGCAGATAAATCAATACAGCAGCTATATAAGGGAAAAACACTTATATAATGTTATCCCTGTATGTGTGTGTGTATATGTATGTATATATATATATAGCGCTCTGGTGTGTGCTGGCAAACTCTCCCTCTGTCTCCCCAAAGGGCTAGTGGGGTCCTGTCCTCTATCAGAGCATTCCCTGTGTGTGTGCTGTGTGTCGGAACATTGTGTCGACATGTATGAGGAGGAAAATGGTATGGAGGCGGAGCAATTGCCTGTAATAGTGATGTCACCCCCTAGGGAGTCGACACCTGACTGGATGGTCTTATGGAAGGAATTACGTGATAGCGTCAGCACTTTACAAAAGACTGTTGACGACATGAGACAGCCGGCAAATCAGTTATTACCTGTACAGGCGTCTCAAACACCGTCAGGGGCTCTAAAGCGCCCGTTACCTCAGATGGTCGACACAGACCCAGACACGGACACTGACTCCAGTGTCGACGGTGAGGAAACAAATGTATTTTCCAGTAGGGCCACACGTTACATGATCACGGCAATGAAGGAGGTTTTGAAGATTTCTGATACTAAAAGTACCACAAAAAAGGGTATTATGTGGGGAGTGAAAAAACTACCTGTAGTTTTTCCTGAATCAGATGAATTAAATGAGGTGTGTGATGAAGCGTGGGTTTCCCCCGATAAAAAACTGCTAATTTCTAAAAAATTATTGGCATTATACCCTTTCCCGCCAGAGGTTAGGGCGCGTTGGGAAACACCCCCTAGGGTAGATAAGGCGCTCACACGCTTATCAAAACAAGTGGCGTTACCGTCTCCTGATACGGCCGCCCTCAAGGAACCAGCTGATAGGAAGCTGGAAAATATCCTAAAAAGTATATACACACATACTGGTATTATACTGCGACCAGCAATCGCCTCAGCCTGGATGTGCAGTGCTGGGGTGGCTTGGTCGGATTCCCTGACTGAAAATATTGATACCCTGGACAGGGACAGTATATTATTGACTATAGAGCATTTAAAGGATGCATTTCTATATATGCGAGATGCACAGAGGGATATTTGCACTCTGGCATCAAGAGTAAGTGCGCTGTCCATTTCTGCCAGAAGAGGGTTATGGACGCGACAGTGGTCAGGTGATGCGGATTCCAAACGGCATATGGAAGTATTGCCGTATAAAGAGGAGGAGTTATTTGGGGTCGGTCTATCGGACCTGGTGGCCACGGCAACGGCTGGGAAATCCACCTTTTTACCCCAGGTCACCTCTCAGCAGAAAAAGACACCGTCTTTTCAGGCTCAGTCCTTTCGTCCCCATAAGGGCAAGCGGGCAAAAGGCCACTCATATCTGCCCCGGGGCAGAGGAAGGGGAAAAAGACTGCAGCTGGCAGCCTCTTCCCAGGAACAGAAGCCCTCCCCCGCTTCTGCCAAGTCCTCAGCATGACGCTGGGGCCTTACAAGCGGACTCAGGCACGGTGGGGGCCCGTCTCAAGAATTTCAGCGCGCAGTGGGCTCACTCGCAAGTGGACCCCTGGATCCTGCAGGTAGTATCTCAGGGGTACAAATTGGAATTCGAGACGTCTCCCCCTCGCCGGTTCCTGAAGTCTGCTTTACCAACGTCTCCCTCCGACAGGGAGGCGGTATTGGAAGCCATTCACAAGCTGTATTCCCAGCAGGTGATAATCAAGGTACCCCTCCTACAACAGGGAAAGGGGTATTATTCCACGCTGTTTGTGGTACCGAAGCCGGACGGCTCGGTGAGACCTATTTTAAATCTGAAATCCTTGAACACTTACATACAAAGGTTCAAATTCAAGATGGAGTCACTCAGAGCAGTGATAGCGAACCTGGAAGAAGGGGACTATATGGTGTCTCTGGACATCAAGGATGCTTACCTCCATGTCCCAATTTGCCCTTCTCACCAAGGGTACCTCAGGTTTGTGGTACAGAACTGTCACTATCAGTTTCAGACGCTGCCGTTTGGATTGTCCACGGCACCCCGGGTCTTTACCAAGGTAATGGCCGAAATGATGATTCTTCTTCGAAGAAAAGGCGTCTTAATTATCCCTTACTTGGACGATCTCCTGATAAGGGCAAGGTCCAGGGAACAGTTAGAGGTCGGAGTAGCACTATCTCAAGTAGTACTACGACAGCATGGGTGGATACTAAATATTCCAAAATCGCAGCTGATTCCGACGACACGTCTGCTGTTCCTAGGGATGATTCTGGACACAGTCCAGAAAAAGGTGTTTCTCCCGGAGGAGAAAGCCAGGGAGTTATCCGAGCTAGTCAGGAACCTCCTAAAACCAGGCCAAGTGTCAGTGCATCAATGCACAAGGGTTCTGGGTAAAATGGTGGCTTCCTACGAAGCAATCCCATTCGGCAGATTCCACGCAAGAACTTTCCAGTGGGACCTGCTGGACAAATGGTCCGGGTCGCATCTTCAGATGCATCAGCGGATAACCCTGTCTCCAAGGACAAGGGTGTCTCTCCTGTGGTGGTTGCAGAGTGCTCATCTTCTAGAGGGCCGCAGATTCGGCATTCAGGACTGGGTCCTGGTGACCACGGATGCCAGCCTGAGAGGCTGGGGAGCAGTCACACAGGGAAGAAATTTCCAGGGCTTGTGGTCAAGCATGGAAACGTCATTTCACATAAATATCCTGGAACTAAGGGCCATTTACAATGCCCTAAGTCAAGCAAGGCCTCTGCTTCAGGGTCAGCCGGTGTTGATCCAGTTGGACAACATCACGGCAGTCGCCCACGTAAACAGACAGGGCGGCACAAGAAGCAGGAGGGCAATGACGGAAGTTGCAAGGATTCTTCGCTGGGCGGAAAATCATGTGATAGCACTGTCAGCAGTGTTCATTCCGGGAGTGGACAACTGGGAAGCAGACTTCCTCAGCAGACACGACCTCCACCCGGGGGAGTGGGGACTTCACCCAGAAGTCTTCCACATGATTGTGAACCGTTGGGAAAAACCAAAGGTGGACATGATGGCGTCCCGCCTCAACAAAAAACTAGACAGATATTGCGCCAGGTCAAGGGACCCTCAGGCAATAGCTGTGGACGCTCTGGTAACACCGTGGGTGTACCAGTCAGTGTATGTGTTCCCTCCTCTGCCTCTCATACCCAAGGTACTGAGAATCATAAGAAGGAGAGGAGCAAGGACTATACTCGTGGCTCCGGATTGGCCAAGAAGGACTTGGTACCCGGAACTTCAAGAGATGCTCACGGAGGACCCGTGGTCTCTACCTTTAAGAAAGGACCTGCTCCAGCAGGGACCCTGTCTGTTCCAAGACTTACCGCGGCTGCGTTTGACGGCATGGCGGTTGAACGCCGGATCCTGAAGGAAAAAGGCATTCCGGATGAAGTCATCCCTACCCTGATCAAAGCCAGGAAGGATGTAACTGTGCAACATTATCACCGTATTTGGCGTAAATATGTTGCGTGGTGTGAGGCCAGGAAGGCCCCTACAGAGGAATTTCAACTGGGTCGTTTCCTGCATTTCCTGCAAACAGGACTGTCTATGGGCCTAAAATTAGGGTCCATTAAGGTTCAAATTTCGGCCCTGTCGATTTTCTTCCAGAAAGAACTAGCTTCAGTTCCTGAAGTTCAGACGTTTGTCAAGGGGGTACTGCATATACAGCCTCCTTTTGTGCCTCCAGTGGCACCTTGGGATCTCAATGTAGTTTTGGGGTTCCTAAAATCACATTGGTTTGAACCACTCACCACTGTGGACTTAAAATATCTCACATGGAAAGTGGTAATGCTGTTATCCCTGGCTTCAGCCAGGCGTGTCTCAGAATTGGCGGCTTTATCCTATAAAAGCCCTTACCTAATTTTTCATACGGACAGGGCAGAATTGAGGACTCGTCCTCAATTTCTCCCTAAGGTGGTTTCAGCGTTTCACTTAAACCAGCCTATTGTGGTACCTGCGGCTACTAGGGACTTGGAGGATTCCAAGTTGCTGGACGTAGTCAGGGCCCTGAAAATATGTTTCCAGGACGGCTGGAGTCAGAAAATCTGACTCGCTGTTTATCCTGTATGCACCCAACAAGCTGGGTGCTCCTGCTTCTAAGCAGACTATTGCTCGTTGGATTTGTAGTACAATTCAGCTTGCACATTCTGTGGCAGGCCTGCCACAGCCAAAATCTGTAAAAGACCATTCCACAAGGAAAGTGGGCTCATCTTGGGCGGCTGCCCGAGGGGTCTCGGCTTTACAACTTTGCCGAGCAGCTACTTGGTCAGGGGCAAACACGTTTGCTAAATTCTACAAATTTGATACCCTGGCTGAGGAGGACCTTGAGTTTGCTCATTCGGTGCTGCAGAGTCATCCGCACTCTCCCGCCCGTTTGGGAGCTTTGGTATAATCCCCATGGTCCTTTCGGAGTTCCCAGCATCCACTAGGACGTCAGAGAAAATAAGAATTTACTTACCGATAATTCTATTTCTCGTAGTCCGTAGTGGATGCTGGGCGCCCATCCCAAGTGCGGATTGTCTGCAATACTTGTACATAGTTATTGTTACAAAAATCGGGTTATTATTGTTGTGAGCCATCTTTTCAGAGGCTCCTCTGTTATCATGCTGTTAACTGGGTTCAGATCACAAGTTGTACGGTGTGATTGGTGTGGCTGGTATGAGTCTTACCCGGGATTCAAAATCCTTCCTTATTGTGTACGCTCGTCCGGGCACAGTATCCTAACTGAGGCTTGGAGGAGGGTCATAGGGGGAGGAGCCAGTGCACACCAGGTAGTCTTAAAGCTTTTACTTTTGTGCCCAGTCTCCTGCGGAGCCGCTATTCCCCATGGTCCTTTCGGAGTTCCCAGCATCCACTACGGACTATGAGAAATAGAATTATCGGTAAGTAAATTCTTATTTTCGGAAGAAATCGGATTTTTATCCTCTACAACATAGGGGACCCTTTATAGAAAGTTTTTACAAGAAAACTATGGAAGATTTTAGAATCATGTGTAATAGTGCAGATAAACACCATTTGAAGGATAACTTAAATTCTGGTGAAAGGATTGCCCTAAAAGAATTGTGTAATAATCAGGATATAATTATTAAATCTGCTGATAAGGGGGGGGGAGGGGGGGGAATTGTTGTGCAGAATATCGAGGACTACCTAAAAGAAGCAGTAAGACAATTTAGTAATACGGATACTTATAGGAATTTAGGAGGTAATCCTACGGGATTATTTCAGTGCAAATTAAAAAGATGCTTCAAATAGGTCTTGCGGAGGTAGCAATATCCAAAGACACTTATAATTTTTTGTTCACTTCCCATCCAGTCACACCCACGTATTATCATTTACCTAAAATACACAAGTCCCTCACAGCACCTCCTGGGAGACCTATTATTTCTGGTGTAGGGTCATTAACTAATAATTTGTCACATTATGTTGATTCATTTTTACAGGGTCACGTTAAGAGCCTTAAGTCATATATAAAAGATACAACACAATTTTTGAATCTAATAAATGTGAAATGGAAGAGTGGTTATGGCAGGCATGTCCAAACTGCGGCCCTCCAGCTGTTGTGAAACTACACATCCCAGCATGCCCTGACACAGCTTTAGCATTCCCTGACAGCAAAACTGTCGCAAGGCATGCAGGGATATGTAGTTTCACAACAGCTGGAGGGCCGCAGTTTGGACATGCCTGGGTTATGTCTTGGTTAATGTGATGTGGAATCTTTATATTCCAATATTCCACAGGACCAAGGAGTACAAGTGATAAATTATTATCTATCAAGAGATGATTCTCTGGATAAGGATCTACGTGACTTTGTACTAAAATCGATCAAATTTATATTACATCACAATTATTTTGTTTTTGATTCACGTTATTTACAGACACGGGGGGCGGCGATGGGGACCAGGTTCGCCACGAGTTTCGCGAACCTGTACATGGGAAAATTTGAGGAGGACCATGTGTGGGGGAGTGATCTCGGGGTGGGCCTGGTCTTCTATTGCCGGTTCATAGATGATATATTTTTTATTTGGGATCATAATCAAGCACCTTTTTTGAATAGTTTTAATTCCAGTAAATTTGGTCTTACTTTTACTAGCACATTCAGTTTTGATCGGATTTCCTATTTGGATATTGCTCTCTCCGTGACACAGAATGAAATCATTACAGAAACTTATGTCAAAAATGTGGATCAACATAAATTCCTCAATTATCGAAGTAATCATTTAAGGAAATGGCGTGACAATATCCCCAAGGGGCAGTTCATTCGCATGAAGAGGAACTGCTCATCCCAATTGGGGTTTGAGAAAAAAGCACACAGACTTCATTCATAATTTATTGAACATGGGTATCCGCGTGAGGTTGTAGAGAAAGCATATATAGAAGTACAGAGTTTAGATAGGGAATCTTTACTTAGGAGTAAGAAGGACAATTTACATACTGTCCTAGATAATGATAGAACTACTAACTTTATTACTCAATTTAATTTGCATGCTTCAGAAATTAGAAATATTTTAAGAAAGAACAGTGAGATATTGAAAATGGATAATTATGTAGGTCATCTTATAAAACCAGAAAAAGGAGTGATATTCCGGAAAGCGGATAATATTAAAGGCAAGTTAGCACCGAGTCACTACAGAAGGAAAGGTAATGGTGGAATTAAGGGTCAGAATTGGCTGTCGAATACATTACCCAATGGTTTCCATAGGTGTGGTAGGGATAGATGTGAGACTTGTAATCATACGGAGAAGAAAACCTTGGATGTTACATCATTCATAACAAAAGATCGTTATATGATTAGAGAATTCATTAATTGTAACTATATATGTAATATATGTATTAACTTGTGGGTGCGGTAAACAATACGTGGGACGCACCACGAGAAAGTTAAACACTAGGTTTATGAAGCATAAATGTAATATTACGAAAAATAACAAAATGCATTGCCTCTCGAATCATGTTTCTAATTGTCCAGAGGGCACATTAGATAAAATTAAAATTATTGGTATTGAACAAATGAAAACTACTTACAGAGGGGGAGATCGCTATAATATGCTTTGTAAGAGGGAAGCCTTCTGGATTTTTAGATTATGTACATTAAAACCACAAGGGCTAAATGATACTGTGGAATTAAATAATATATGAAATATAAATAATTTAGTTTTTTGTTAGATTCTGGCGGGATGAATCTTTATTTATATGTTATGAGGCTATATGAGATAAAGGATACTAGGAAAATATTTATATTTATTGCGATTTGAAGGTCCTGCAATATATTGTTGTATATATTTTATTATGATATATAATATAAATTACATGTTACATATCGTTATATAAGAATCAGAATTAGAGTGGCAATTGAGCAGAATAATATGCGCTATACTATGAAAGCACGGAAAACATGTCATGCACTAGAAATGTAGTGTCTAGTGCGCATATTTGCTGTGAGGTTATGCAGAAATGGAAAACATATGGTGCGCCTGTGCGAGTGATGAATGGAGAAATGGCACGCACATAATGCGCCTGTGCGGGTGACGAAACCGGAAGTGGGAGTACGGCGCCAGGCTTTAAATAAAGAAACTAAGTGACCGTGCATTCATCTTTCTGAGGAAGCCGCCGAGTTCGTTAAAGGCGGAGAAACGCGTAAGCGAGGAGTGTGACCCACGGCTGGGGATCTCCGTCTTGCTATCACTCTTTGCTATTGAGCGTGAGGACTGTGCTGCATTGTCTTCTGCACTGAGGTTGAGACGTCTCCTCAGATGCAGGAAATATAGGTCTGAAGACACGCTGGAGTGAGCTATTCAGTGAGCGTGGCCAAGCGGGACTGATAAGTATACTTTGATACATTCTCCTTAAATGGGAAACCGTTACTAATTGTACACCAACCAATTCTGCCTGCTACATATTGATGCAACTGGAAACAGTCACTGAGCATGTGACTTACTGCTTCTGCTTGTTAATTGGAACAGTTGTTAATTCCACTAACCAGTTTCTGCTTGCGGTTTATTGTTACAACTGGAATCAGACGCTGAACACGTTATTAACTGTTTCGGCTTGCCATTTAATTACAATTGGAACCAGTTGCTAACTACAGTTACTTACAATTTTTAGTAGCCAAGCAGAAATGGTATCGATTACTCTAAGCCCTTTTTCATGCTCAATTGATTGGGACTATTAAGCGCTCAACGGAAATAGTTTAATTCTAGAGAGATTAAGATAATGATGTGGTTTTAAATTATATTTTTTATTACACCGGCCGTGTGGTTATGTATTGTGTGATTTATTAAATGTTGTATGTTTTTAATTGTAACTGATCTGGACAGCGCTTTATTTTATTCGTTTGGATTAGAATGGTGATTGCACATGCTTATGTACAGGCTGGTCGTCCGGTTCCTCCTACCATCAAAGCCCATTCTACTTGGTCGGTTGGACCTTCTTGGGCGGCCCACCGTGGTGCAACCCTTGAACTGTTGTGCAAGGCGGCTACGTGGTCCTTCGGGAACACATTCATTATGTTCTATGCCTTTGATACTTCCGCTTCCCAGGATGCTTCCTTTGGACGCCGGGTTCTTGTGCCCGCTACAGTGCATCCCCTCCCATAAGGAACTGCTTCAGGACATCCCCCGATGTGAATCCTTGTGGAGCCCAGTGTACCCCGCAGCAGAAAACGAGATTTATGGTAAGAACTTATGGTTGTTAAATCTTTCTGTGAGGTACACTGGGCTCCATAAGGCGCCCACCCTGACGCACTTAGCTTCTTTGGGTTGTGATGGCATAGCCGCTGACACCCTCTCCTGTGGTGAGTGTGTGGTGTAATTCGCTATGAGCGATTGTCGTCTCTGGTACCTGCTACTGCATTGGGCTCGTTAACTAAACTGAGCTCACTGTCATGGAGGCGGGGTTATGGAGGAGGCTGCGCTGTGCATCTTGGGAACAGTCAAAAGCTTTGAGCCTGTTGGTGCCTCTGATCAAGATCCTACTCTACACCCCGATGTGAATCCTTGTGGAGCCCAGTGTACCTCGCAGAAAGATTTCTCTGACGTCCTAGTGGATGCTGGGAACTCCGTAAGGACCATGGGGAATAGACGGGCTCCGCAGGAGACTGGGCACTCTAAAAGAAAAATTAGGTATTATCTGGTGTGCACTGGCTCCTCCCTCTATGCCCCTCCTCCAGACCTCAGTTAGAATCCTTGCTCGGCCAGAGCTGGGTGCTCCTAGTGGGCTCTCCTGAGCTTGCTAGAAAGAAAGTATTTGTTAGGTTTTTTTATTTTCAGTGAGATCTGCTGGCAACAGACTCACTGCTACGTGGGACTGAGGGGAGAGAAGCAAACCTACCTGCTTGCAGCTAGCTTGTGCTTCTAAGGCTACTGGACACCATTAGCTCCAGAGGGTTCGAACACAGGGCCTGACCTCGATCGTCCGTTCCAGGAGCCGCGCCGCCGTCCCCCTTGCAGAGCCAGAAGACAGAAGAGAAGCGATGAAATCGGCGGCAGAAGACTCCTGTCTTCATTAAGGTAGCGCACAGCACCGCAGCTGTGCGCCATTGCTCCCACAGCACACCACACACTCCGGTCACTGTAGGGTGCAGGGCGCTGGGGGGGGGGGCGCCCTGGGCAGCAATAAAAATACCTTTGGCATAAAAATACACATAATACAGTCTGTGACTGTATATGTGTAAAACCCCCGCCATTTTTAGTCAGAAACAAGACAGAAGCCCGCCGCTGAGGGGGCGGGGCCTTCTTCCTCAGCACACCAGCGCCATTTTCTCTTCACAGCTCCGCTGGAAGGAAGCTCCCCAGGCTCTCCCCTGCAGTATCCTGGTACACAAAGGGTGAAAAGAGGGGGGGCCCACAAATTTAGGCGCAGAAATTGTATATACAGCAGCTACTGGGTAAACACTGAGTTGTAGTGTAATCCATGGGTTATATAGCGCTGGGGTGTGTGCTGGCATACTCTCTCTCTGTCTCTCCAAAGGGCCTTGTGGGGGAACTGTCTTCAAATAGAGCATCCCCTGTGTGTGTGGTGTGTCGGTACGCGTGTGTCGACATGTCTGAGGTAAAAGGCTCCTCTAAGGAGGTGATAGAGCGGATATGTATGTGAGAGGGTGTCTCCGTCGACAACGCCGACACCTGTTTGAATATGTGTAAGTGCTAAGGTGAATTTATTGCACAAATGGTTAGGGAACAGACAGGAAATCTACCCATGTCTGTCCCTATGTCATAACCAAGGTAATGGCGGATATGATAGTGCTCCTGCGGAAGCAAGGTGTCACTATTATCACGTACTTGGACGATCTCCTCATACAAGCGAGATCAAGAGAGCAGTTGCTGAACAGCGTATCACTTTCTCTGGAAGTGTAACGGCAACACGGCTGGATTCTATATATTCCAAAGTCGCAGTTGGTTCCTACAGCTCATCTGCCTCTCCTAGGCACGATCCTAGACACAGACCAGAAAAGGGTTTATCTCCCGATAGAGAGAGCTCAGGAGCTCATGACACTGGTCAGGAATCTATTAAAACCAAAACAGGTGTCAGTGCATCACTGCACTCGAGTCCTGGGAAGGATGGTGGCATCATACGAGGCCATCCCCTTAGGCAGGTTCCATGCGAGGACCTTCCAATGGGACTTACTGGACAAGTGGTCCGGATCACCTCTTCAGATGCATCGGTTAATCACCCTATCCCCCAGGGCCAGGGTGTTTCTCCTGTGGTGGCTGCAGAGTGCTCACCTTCTCGAGGGCCGCAGATTCGGCATTCAGGACTGGATCCTGGTGACCACGGATGCAAGCCTCCGAGGGTGGGGGGCAGTTACACAGGGAAGAAATTTCCAAGGTCTGTGGTCAAGTCAACAGACTTGCCTTCACATCAATATCCTGGAACTAAGGGCCATATACAAAGCCCTAAGTCAAGCGGAGATCCTGCTTCGCGACCAACCGGTTCTGATCCAGTCAGACCGCAGGGGTTCATGTAAACTGCCAAGGCGGCACAAGGAGCAGGGTGGCGAGGGTAGAAGCCACCAGAATTCTTCGCTGGGCGGAGAATCAAGTAAGCGCACTGTCAGCAGTGTTCATTCCGGGAGTGGACAACTGGGAAGCAGACTTCCTCAGCAGGCACGACCTCCACCCGGGAAAGTGGGAACTTCATCAGGAAGTCTTCACGCAGTTTGCAAATTGATGGGAACTGCCTCAGGTGGACTAGATGGCGTCCCACCTCAATAAAAAGCTAAAAAAGGTTTTAAGCCGGGTCAAGGGACCCTCAGGTGATAGCTGTGGTCGCACTAGTAAGACCATGGGTGTTCCAGTCGGTCTATATATTCCCTCCTCTTCCTCTCATACCCAAGGGCTGAGAATTGTAATAAAAGGAGGAGTGAGAATAATATTCTTTGCTCCGAATGGGCCAAGAAGGACTCGGTACCTGGAGCTGCAAGAAATGCTCTGAGGACTCAGGGCTTCTGCCTCTCAGACAGGACATGTTGCAACAGGGGCCCTGTCTGTTCCAAGACTTACCGCGGCTGCATTTGACGGCATGGCGGTTGAACGCCGGATCATAGCGGAAAAGGGCATTCCGGATGCAGTTATTCCTACGCTGATAAAGGCTAGGAAAGACGTGACAGCAAGACTTTTTCACTGTATATAGCGAAAATAGGTTGCTTGGTGTGAGGCCGGGAAGGCCCTACAGAGGAATTCCAGCGGGGTCGATTCCTGCACTTCCTACAGTCAGGAGTGACTATGGGCCTAAAATTAGGATCCATAAAGGTCAAGATTTCGGCCCTATCCATTTTCTCTCAAAAGAACTGGCTTCACTGCCTGAAGTTCAGACGTTGTTCCGGGGGTGCTGCATATTCAGCCTCCTTTTGTGGCACCTTGGGATCTTAACGTTGTGTTGGATTTCCTGAAATCCCACTGGTTTGAGCCACTTAAGACCGTGGAGCTAAAATATCTCACGTGGAAAGTGGTCATGCTATTGGCCTTAGCTTCGGCTAGGCGTGTGTCAGAATTGGCGGTTTTGTCATGTAAAAGCCCTTATCTGATCTTCCATATGGACAGGGGAGAATTGAGGATTCGTCCCCAATTTCTCCCTAGGGTGGTATCATAGTTTCATTTGAACTAGTGATGAGCGGATTCGGTTTTACTCGGTTCTCAAAACCGAATCTTATTAGCTCACTGATGTCACGTGTTTTGGATAGCCAATAAGATTCGGTTTTGAGAACCGAGTAAAACCGAATCCGCTCATCACTAATTTGAACCAGCCTATTGTGGTGCCTGCAGCTACTAGGGACTTGGAGGATTCCAAGTTGCTGGACGTAGTCCGGGCTTTGAAAATTTATGTTTCCAGAACGGCGGGAGTCAGAAAGTTTGACTCGCTGTTTATTCTGTATGCAGCCAACAAGGTTGGCGCTCCTGCTTCGAAGCAGACTATTGCTCGCTAGATCTATAGACGATTCAGCGGGTTCACTCTGCGGCTGGATTGCCGCATCCAAAATCGGTGAAAGCCCATTCCACAATGAAGGTGGGCTCTTCTTGGGCGGCTGCCCGAGGGGTCTCGGCTTTACAGCTTTGCCGAGCTGCTACTTGGTCGGGGTCAAACAAGTTTGCTAAGTTCTACAAGTTTGATACCCTGGCTGAGGAGGACCTTGAGTTTGCTCATGCGGTGCTGCAGAGTCATCCGCACTCTCCCGCCCGTTTGGGAGCTTTGGTATAATCCCCATGGTCCTTACGGAGTTCCCAGCATCCACTAGGACGTCAGAGAAAATAAGAATTTACTCACCGGTAATTCTATTTCTCGTAGTCCGTAGTGGATGCTGGGCGCCCGTCCCAAGTGCGGACTCTCTACAATACATATTTAATGCATATAAACTCTAAAAACATCCATGGAATTTACACAAGAAAAAAGGTAAAATATAATATACTAAGCAGTAACTGTGTACATATAAATCGTACGATGATGTTGTTCCCTATAAGGGGTATATTGCACAACTCCCAGACTCATTCAGCTGTACTTGTAAATATAAGATAGGACCTGTTCCTATGTAAATAGTCCCCTTCTGTATCCAGTAGTAGTAATAGGATAGTCCGTTGTTAATAGTTACCACAGGTGATCAAGGATAATTAAGCGGTACGGCACTCCGCAGTATTGCAGTTCCTTGGTGCAGTGGATAAACTGTGAAATTCCTCAATTGAAGAGGTTTTACCTCCAAGCAGAGGTCCAAGAGGTTCCGTGGGGGACTTGGTTCAGGTCCTGTATCTCCAGATTTCCATAGGTCCAGGGAGTTTAGCAGGAGGGCAGCTCACACCAACGCGTTTCGTTGTGATCACACAACTTTTTCAAGGTGCTGACTGGGCTGTGAGAAGGGGTTTATATACCCAAACAATATGGCTGTACATTTGCATAACAGATTGGAATCAATCAACTCATCTCATGATATGACCAAATTATGACAGACAGATAAAACTAAATTAAAATCACACATTAGTACCTATAGAACATACTAAAATTAGTTTAATACTGTGGTTATTTCTCTTATTTCATTATATATCGTGTGGTCACATGACCGTTTATATATAGGGTATATCTAAAAACCGGGGGTCACAATCCCTGGAGGTAGTTATATGAGCTATTAGTCAAGGGGTTGATCCATGTCTCATTTTATTAATGGCCCTATGGAGTCCCAGAGGCTCTCACCTGAAATAGATCCCATGATAATCAGCGGTGCGGTGGGGATGACGCGAACGGGTCGCGTCTCGTCGCGTCATCTGAAAGTGTCCGATCACGTGCAGTGACGCGATCGGGTTCTCTCCGTCGCGTCATTAGGCCGCGCTTAGGCGCGTATGACGTGACGTGCGGGATGTCATTCTGGTTGTCCAGACAACGCGTCAGTATCAGTTATTTTCTGTTTCCGCCAAGCGGCCCAAATATACTAGTTTGTGGTGTTGCATATATTAATGTCCCCGCGAATCTGACAGCCATTATGCCAACCACAGAAATAATGTATCTAAAATCCAATAGATGGATAACAGCATATTATATTGGTAACCCATTAGTTTGGTATATTTAGAGTATCTAAATCCGAAAATAATATAATATAATATGTTTGAGATGTTTCTGTTCAAACAAAGAATATACGTTTTTATAAAAAACACAATATAATGTGAAAAATAATACACAAAAAGAGAAAAAAAGGGAAAAAAACAAAAAAACATACTTAATCCAATAAAGTTATAAATATTGGACTAAAAAAAGGGGTGATACATCAAATCACCAAACTGTATACATTCTTATTGAGACAAATATAATTTCTGTATTGAGAATCATTTCTTGCAAAGTTGATTCTAAGTTATCCGTCTTAGTATAAGAAACATATTATAAACAGAAAAATTCAAAACTGTAGAAATAAAAACAAGGGTATAGAAAAATAAAAAGAAGAATGAAGGAAGAAAGGGAAAGGGTGAAGAAGGAAAATAGGAAAAAGGAGAAGACCATAGGGGAAGGGAAGAGGTGGTAGGGAGGTACAAAAAGAGGGGAAGAGGGGAGAGGAAAAAACTCAAAAGGAAAAAGGATATCAACAGCAAGGATGCATAGTTTAGAATATTTGAAAAAAGGTGGGGGGGGAAAGATGATCATAACACTGTATTGAGTTCCACTGTTTCGTTTAATCCATTTGGAAATATCGTATCTAGTTTGAACATCCAGTACAGCTCTTGTTTGCATAGGGTGTTATATCTATCTCCTCCCCTCTTTGTTAAATCTACCTGTTCAATTGCTGTTAGATGAAGTGAACTAGGGTCACCACCATGTTGATCTCTGAAGTGTCGAGAGACACTATGTGTGGAAACTTTTTTAATAATATTACGGCGGTGCTCCATGAAGCGGATTTTAATGCTTCTAGTTGTACGACCCACATATCTTAAATCGCATCCACAGGAGAGAAGATAAATAATATAGGTTGAGTTGCAATTCATGAAACTCAAGAGTTCATAATTCTCCCCATCTTTAACGTGGAGTTGTGTTGTTTTTTTGTACATATGTTTGCAGGTCGTACACCTAGTAGCACCACATCTAAAGAACCCTTTGGGTTTGGATGTCAGCCAGTTCTCCTCTGTAAACTGTTGGGTAGGGATTTTCCTAATAAAACTAGGAGCAAGTATATTTTTGAGTGATTTATTCTTTTTAAAAATAAATTTAGGTTTTAACGGTAGTTGGTTCCTAAGTAATTTATCCTGATTTAAGATACTGAAATTTTTGCAGACGATCTTTTTGATCTGCATACTCATTATTAAATGTGGAGATAAAGGCCAAGCTATCCGGTTTATCCTTCAGGCCCATTTTTTCAGTTGCTGATTTATTATGTCTAAATAAAGTCTCCCTCTCTAAATCAGAAACTTCTCTAAGGGCTTTCTTCAATGGTGCATGGGGATAACCCCTTTCACCAAAGTTCCTCACCATAGAGTCCGCCTGTTCCAAAAACTTAGATTTTTCAGTACAATTACGTCGTAATCGCATTAATTGGCCTCTTGGAATGTTCTTCTTCCAAGGGGGATAGTGGGCGCTCTGGTAGTGCAGGTAAGAGTGTGTATCCACCTCCTTGTTGTAATTGGAGGTGTAAATTTTGTTATCCCTGGCTTCTAGAGTCACATCCAGGAAGTTAGTGGTAAGTGGGTGATAGGAGAATGTGAACTGTAGATTAAAGTGATTAGAATTCAAATTAGAAACAAATGACTGTGCAGAAGATAGATCCCCATCCCAAATAATAAAAAGGTCATCAATATAGCGGCCATAGAGGACGAGACTCGCGCCGAAGCCGCCCCCCCACACATGGGTGTCCTCAAAGAGTCCCATGTATAGGTTGGCATAACTCGGCGCAAATCTCGTCCCCATGGCCGTCCCCATAACCTGAAGATAATATTTGTCCATAAACAAAAAATAATTGTGTTGAAGTATAAAAGAAATAGCATCCACCAAAAACTTCCCGTGTCTCTCCGAGAGGTCACCATCAGCTTTCAATCTAGCTATTATTGCATCTCGGCCAAGATCGTGTGGGATATTAGTATAAAGGCTCTGTACATCTAGAGTCAGAAACGCAAAAGTGTCTTTCCACACAAAGTCCTTTATTAGTTGTAAAAAGTGAGTGGTATCTTTAATGTGTGACCTCAAGGTAGAGACACGAGGTTGTAAGAAAGAGTCCACATAAAAAGAAAGATTTGAAGACAGAGACCCCACACCAGAAATAATCGGACGCCCCGGAGGTGACAACAGTGATTTATGTATTTTGGGGAGGTGATAATAGATCGGAACTGTGGGGTACTTAATAAACAAAAAATGATATTCCTCCCTGGATATGACTCCATCGGCCAGGGCTTCATCCAGTAGGGTGTGTAATTGTCTCAAATATTGTGATGTGGGATCAAAATCAAGGATCTTATAAAATTTGGTATTATTTAGTTGTCTATGAGCTTCAATTAAATATTCTTCTCTACTCTGCACCACCAGACCTCCCCCCTTGTCTGCCTCCCTAAAGACCAAAGAAGTATCTTTGGTAAGGTCACGTAGGGCTTTTTTCTCCCATCTGGTAAGATTGGTATTTATCCTCTTACCAATGGAGGGTTTATTATGTTGACATAGATTCCTAAAGTCCTCAAGTGTTGTTTTGTAAAAACACTCAACCATGGGACTCTTGTAAGTGAGAGGATAGAACTCAGATTTGCGCCTAAAGTCACCCTTTTTAATGTCATAAATTTTCTTCATATCGTTCTTTTCTTCGGAATTGATGCTGTTATCCAAAAGGGAATTTAGCATCTCCAAAGCTAGGTCATCACCTGAATCTAGGGTGATGGCCATACCTTCTTCTTTTTGTTGTTGCATATTACGTTGAATAAAATATCGTTTTCTGCACAAAGTGCGGACGAATCTATTCAGCTCAACAAACAAATTGAAGATATTCGGGGTGCTCGTAGGGGCAAATTTGAGTCCTTTGGCCAAAAGGGATTTTTCACTGGTAGAAAACTGTTTATTAGAAAGATTATATACATTAGTTGGGGTAAGAGTTGTCTGATCCTTTAATCCCAACCCCTTGGTTGTCTTCTTTTTCCCCCCTCTGCACCCTCTATACTTCTGGATCTTCCTCTTTTTGATGTTTTTCTTTCCCACTCTGTTCTTTTCGGGGACCCATGACGTCTTTCGTATCTTTGTTCTAAAAAAAACCTCGGAGTTTTTCTGAGAGTCATGTTGGGGATCTGATCTCTGTTCTCTAGGTCTTGCTCCTAGTTCAGACAATTGACCCGCACCTAATTGTGCCGGTCTGGTATTTGTGTTCCTTTCTAGTGTGTTATTGGAAACTTTCCTCTTATCCCTATTTGTCTCTTCATAGCGTGGTGGGTATCTCTCAGAAATTCTTTGTTGGTCCCATCCCCTATTTGAGGGAGCCCTTTTGGAGGTATATGCTATGGATCTAATCCTTTCTCTATTTTTATTTCTATAGCTCCTCACCTGTCCAGTATTGTAATCCTCCAAGTCTCTCTGGAATTTTTTACATTTGTTATCTACAACTGTTTGTTCAAATTTTGTAACCCTTTCCATGACTAGTAAGTCCCTCTCCTTATATTCCTTTGTATTACTCTGGGGTTCTAATTTGGTTTTAAGGGATTCTATTTCTATTTCAATTTCTTTAACTTTCCGGTCTCTATATGCAATTACCACTTCCATCAGATTCATAGAGCATTTATCCAATATTTTCTCCCATTTCTCTTCAAACTCTCTATCTCCGTTAAAGATAGAGGGCTTGAAGAGTCTGAGACCTCTGGGAATCATATTTTTATCAATATATTTCTGTAAATTGATACTGTCAAGCCACTGTTTGGTCTCTGATCTCATTAGATCCTCCAACTTATAAAACTCGTTTTTCAACAAATCATTCTTGGACTCTAAATTAGTCCCCATGGGATCATCCCATTTCTTAAGAAAGGCATTCCTTCTACTATGTCTGTCATCAAAAGTGGAGAAACTCCCCATTCTTGCAGCCTTGAGTGGGACTATGTGAATTTGCAAAAAGAGGAAAAAACACCCTAGGGTGATTTTCTCAAGGCGCTAGATTAGGGGAGGTTCAACACTGCAGCTAAAAGAGTGAGGTTGGTCAGACCTCGCAAATATGCAGTAACAATAAAAAGAATATTTAGCGCAAAATGGTCATAGATGAGATGAGATGATCAATAAGCAATCATATTTAATGCATATAAACTCTAAAAACATCCATGGAATTTACACAAGAAAAAAGGTAAAATATAATATACTAAGCAGTAACTGTGTACATATAAATCGTACGATGATGTTGTTCCCTATAAGGGGTATATTGCACAACTCCCAGACTCATTCAGCTGTACTTGTAAATATAAGATAGGACCTGTTCCTATGTAAATAGTCCCCTTCTGTATCCAGTAGTAGTAATAGGATAGTCCGTTGTTAATAGTTACCACAGGTGATCAAGGATAATTAAGCGGTACGGCACTCCGCAGTATTGCAGTTCCTTGGTGCAGTGGATAAACTGTGAAATTCCTCAATTGAAGAGGTTTTACCTCCAAGCAGAGGTCCAAGAGGTTCCGTGGGGGACTTGGTTCAGGTCCTGTATCTCCAGATTTCCATAGGTCCAGGGAGTTTAGCAGGAGGGCAGCTCACACCAACGCGTTTCGTTGTGATCACACAACTTTTTCAAGGTGCTGACTGGGCTGTGAGAAGGGGTTTATATACCCAAACAATATGGCTGTACATTTGCATAACAGATTGGAATCAATCAACTCATCTCATGATATGACCAAATTATGACAGACAGATAAAACTAAATTAAAATCACACATTAGTACCTATAGAACATACTAAAATTAGTTTAATACTGTGGTTATTTCTCTTATTTCATTATATATCGTGTGGTCACATGACCGTTTATATATAGGGTATATCTAAAAACCGGGGGTCACAATCCCTGGAGGTAGTTATATGAGCTATTAGTCAAGGGGTTGATCCATGTCTCATTTTATTAATGGCCCTATGGAGTCCCAGAGGCTCTCACCTGAAATAGATCCCATGATAATCAGCGGTGCGGTGGGGATGACGCGAACGGGTCGCGTCATCTGAAAGTGTCCGATCACGTGCAGTGACGCGATCGGGTTCTCTCCGTCGCGTCATTAGGCCGCGCTTAGGCGCGTATGACGTGACGTGCGGGATGTCATTCTGGTTGTCCAGACAACGCGTCAGTATCAGTTATTTTCTGTTTCCGCCAAGCGGCCCAAATATACTAGTTTGTGGTGTTGCATATATTAATGTCCCCGCGAATCTGACAGCCATTATGCCAACCACAGAAATAATGTATCTAAAATCCAATAGATGGATAACAGCATATTATATTGGTAACCCATTAGTTTGGTATATTTAGAGTATCTAAATCCGAAAATAATATAATATAATATGTTTGAGATGTTTCTGTTCAAACAAAGAATATACGTTTTTATAAAAAACACAATATAATGTGAAAAATAATACACAAAAAGAGAAAAAAAGGGAAAAAAACAAAAAAACATACTTAATCCAATAAAGTTATAAATATTGGACTAAAAAAAGGGGTGATACATCAAATCACCAAACTGTATACATTCTTATTGAGACAAATATAATTTCTGTATTGAGAATCATCCCCACCGCACCGCTGATTATCATGGGATCTATTTCAGGTGAGAGCCTCTGGGACTCCATAGGGCCATTAATAAAATGAGACATGGATCAACCCCTTGACTAATAGCTCATATAACTACCTCCAGGGATTGTGACCCCCGGTTTTTAGATATACCCTATATATAAACGGTCATGTGACCACACGATATATAATGAAATAAGAGAAATAACCACAGTATTAAACTAATTTTAGTATGTTCTATAGGTACTAATGTGTGATTTTAATTTAGTTTTATCTGTCTGTCATAATTTGGTCATATCATGAGATGAGTTGATTGATTCCAATCTGTTATGCAAATGTACAGCCATATTGTTTGGGTATATAAACCCCTTCTCACAGCCCAGTCAGCACCTTGAAAAAGTTGTGTAATCACAACGAAACGCGTTGGTGTGAGCTGCCCTCCTGCTAAACTCCCTGGACCTATGGAAATCTGGAGATACAGGACCTGAACCAAGTCCCCCACGGAACCTCTTGGACCTCTGCTTGGAGGTAAAACCTCTTCAATTGAGGAATTTCACAGTTTATCCACTGCACCAAGGAACTGCAATACTGCGGAGTGCCGTACCGCTTAATTATCCTTGATCACCTGTGGTAACTATTAACAACGGACTATCCTATTACTACTACTGGATACAGAAGGGGACTATTTACATAGGAACAGGTCCTATCTTATATTTACAAGTACAGCTGAATGAGTCTGGGAGTTGTGCAATATACCCCTTATAGGGAACAACATCATCGTACGATTTATATGTACACAGTTACTGCTTAGTATATTATATTTTACCTTTTTTCTTGTGTAAATTCCATGGATGTTTTTAGAGTTTATATGCATTAAATATGATTGCTTATTGATCATCTCATCTCATCTATGACCATTTTGCGCTAAATATTCTTTTTATTGTTACTGCATATTTGCGAGGTCTGACCAACCTCACTCTTTTAGCTGCAGTGTTGAACCTCCCCTAATCTAGCGCCTTGAGAAAATCACCCTAGGGTGTTTTTTCCTCTTTTTGCAATCTCTACAATACATGTATATAGTTATTGCTTAACTAAAGGGTTATTGTTATGAGCCATCCGTTAAATGAGGCTCAGTTGTTGTTCATACTGTTAACTGGGTATGGTTATCACAAGTTGTACGGTGTGATTGGTGTGGCTGGTATGAGTCTTACCCTGGATTCCAAATCCTTTCCTTGTTGTGTCAGCTCTTCCGGGTACAGTTTCCTTAACTGAGGTCTGGAGGAGGGGCATAGAGGGAGGAGCCAGTGCACACCAGATAGTACCTAATCTTTCTTTTAGAGTGCCCAGTCTCCTGCGTCTATTCCCCATGGTCCTTACGGAGTTCCCAGCATCCACTACGGACTACGAGAAATAGAATTACCGGTGAGTAAATTCTTATTTTCAACAACTGTAAGTTCTTACCTTAAATCTCGTTATTTGAAAAATCATTGGAAAATGTGCAGAAAAAATTCCAGATCCAAAAAGGGTTCTGGTTGCTTTTCCCTTCCCTGAGGAGGATAGGAAAAAATGAGAAAACCCACCCATAGTTGACGCATCTGTCTCCAGACTAAAAATTTAGTTTTACCTGTTCCTGAATCTACCGCGTTAAAAGAACCGGCTGATCGTAAGATTGACACTACGCTCAAATCCATATACACTGCTTCAGGAGTGGCGTTAAGGCCCACTGTTGCCTGTGCATGGATTTCCTAAGCCATAGTAAAGTGGTCAGGCACATTACTAGAGGATTTGGATACAATGGATAGAAGTGACATTGAATTGTTTCTACATAACATACAGGATTCTGAGGGATCCATGAAGGTCCTGGGTACGCTGACTGCACAGATATCTTCCAATTTGGTCTCAGCTCTCAGGTGACTCTGGCTACACCAATGGTCTGCAGACGCGGAATCCGGGAGAAGTGTGGAGAACCTACCCTACACAGGTCAGACTCTTTTTGGAGAAGTGTTGGATGCGTGGATTTCCACGGCAAATGCGGGTAAGTCACCTTTCCTTCCCTCTGCTACACCTTCTACGAAGAAACCATTTTCTTCAGCTGTGTCGCAGTCCTTTCGGACCGCTAAGGCAAAAAAGTCCAAGCCTCCTACCACTTTCTTTAGAGGTGGTCGTGCAAAATCCAAAAAGCCTGCATCCGCAGGCTCCCAGGACCATAATTCTGCTTCTGGTTCCTCAAAATCCTCAGCATGACGGTGGACCGCACAGCCTGGAGGACCGCACAGCCTGGAGGACGGGCTGGTGGGTGCGAGACACGGACGCTTCAGACACGTCTGGGTGTCGTCTGGCCTGGATCCCAGGTTACAGGATATTGTGTCCCAGCAGTACAGACTGGAGTTTCAAAATCTCCCGCCTTACCGATTCTTCAAATCAGGCTTGGCAGCTTTGCTGACAGACAGGGCTATCCTACGGGAAGCCATCCTAAAATTGGAAAAGTCACAGGTCATTGTCCCAGTTCCACCTCATATGCAATACAAGGGTTATTCAAACCTTTTCGTTGTACCGAATCCGGATGGTTCGGTCAGACCGATTTTGAACTTGAAATCATTAAACCCTTACCTGAGGGTGTTCAAATTCAAAATGGAGTCTCTCAGAGCAGTGATTTCAGGTCTAGAGGAGGGAGAGTTTCTGGTATCCCTGGATATCAAGGATGCGTACCTCCACATTCTGATTTAGCCGCCACACCAAGCTTATCTCAGATTTGCACTGTTAGACAGTCACTATCAATTTCAGTCACCGCCATTCGGCCTCTCCACAGCACCGAGGGTGTTCACCAAGGTGATGGCCGAGATGATGGTTCTCCTCTGCAGGCAGGAGGTGAACATATTCCCATATCTGGACGATCTGCTGATAAAGGCATCGTCCCGGGAGACATTGTTGCAGTCCATTGTTATCACGACTCATCTGCTCAGGGAACACTGCTGGATCCTGAATCTTCCAAAGGCGCATTTGGAGCTGACTAGGAGATTTGTCTTTTCTGTGAATGATTCTCGACACGGAAGTGCAGAGGGTGTTTCTGCCGGAGGAGAAAGCGTTGGTGATTCAAACAATTGTCCCGGGATGTCCTGAAGCCATCCCTGGTATTGGTTCATGAGTGCATTCGCCTTCTGGGAAAGATGATTTCCTTCTACGAGGCTCTGCAGTACGGAATGTTTAATACTCTGTCCTTCCAAGTGGATCTCCTAGACAAATGGTCGGGTTCTCTCTTACACAAGCACCAGAGGATACGTCTTTCGCCGAAAGCCAGGATTTCATTCCTCTGGTGGCTGCAAATGCCTCACCTTCTGGAGGGCCGCAGGTTCCGGATTCAGGACTGGGTCCTTCTTACCACGGATGCAAGTCTCCGGGGCTGGGGCACAGTCACTCAGGGGGAAACCTACCAAGGAAGGTGGTCAAGCCTGGAATCCAGTCTTCAAATAAACATTCTGGAACTAAGAGCCTTCTAAAACGGTCTTCTCCAAGCGGCTCATCTTCTGCGAGATCGAGCCATTCAAGTGCAGTTGGACAATGTAACGACGGACAATGTAACAATGTAAATCATCCTCTGGGCAGAAAAGCACACAGTGGTGCTGTCAGCAATCTTCATTCCGGGAGTGGACAACTGAGAAGCGGATTTCCTCAGCAGACACGATTTCCATCCAAGAGAGTGGGGACTCCATCCGGAGGTGTTCACGGAGGTAACAGATCTTTGGGGTGTACCTCAAATAGACATAATGACCTCCTGTCTCAACAAGAAGCTTTGGAGGTATTGTTCCAGGTCAAGGGACCCGCAAGCCGTGGCGGTGGACGCCCTAGTGACTCCATGGGTGTTGAAGTTGGTGTACGTGTTTCCTCCACTTCCACTTATTCCAAGAGTTCTAAAACTCATAAGGAGGACAAGAGTTCAGGCAATCCTCATTGCTCCAGAATGACCAAGAAGGGCTTGGTACGTGGATCTTCTGGGTCTTGTAAATGCTGATTTACTTACAGGACTAAAAGCAATACTTTAAAATACACTCAATACACTTTAAAATCGAGCCGCTGCGGCCGCTGTATGTAATCCTTAACCTACGTACTTTTTACTTAGTTAGCGTACAAAGCTCCGTACCGTGTACGCACTTTGCGTACACACGCTGCGACGGGCGTACAAAGTACGCGCAGTGCATACACACACACCGACACGCTGAGAACACAATGCAGCTTCACTTGTGGCTGAAATACATTTAATACCTTAGGAAAAGAGACAAGACACCAATTGTATTTAAAAAGTTGGGATCCGACCCGCCAACATATAATTGGTAAAAGAGGGTTACAACAGATATACAATTACAATAAGAGAATAGAGGCTACAATACAATGGTACATACGTTTGGTTTCACCAGCGCCACACGGTCCGGTGCGGAGATCAATCTAGCAAGATGACCTTCAGAGAGAGAGATTACAGACCGGCTAGGCAGCTTGGCTTTTTATACAGTTAGTCAAAACACAATAGAGTAGACACGGTATGCTCTTCTTCCATTTGTTCGGGGGTGGGACATGTCCTGTGCATCGGGGATCATTGGTCAGCTCAAGCGGTGGGCGATGGCTAAAACTTGAGATGTCATTTCTGTTGTTTGCATCTGAGTTCCCGCCCCATGACCAGTTAAACCCATCACATTAATCATACATAAATCTGGTATTATTAATAACTTATTGTTGCAATATGTGACCATATTCTTATACCCACCAGATTACTGTTTATGTGACCCTGAACAATATGATCCCACACATGATATGATTATTTATTTCCATCCTCAAGATAGATATAAAATATATATACATACATACATACATACATACATACATACATACATACATACATACATACATACATACAGTTGTGCTCATAAGTTTACATACTCTAGCAGAATTTGTGATTTTCTGGCCATTTGTCAGAGAATATGAATGATAACTCACAAACTTTTCTTTCACTCATGGTTAGTGGTTGGGCGAAGCCATTTATTGTATGTGTGTGTGTATATATATATATATATATATATATATATATATATAATCATTCAAAGAATGATACGATGGGGTTAATCTATGGTTAACTCTTATTAACCGTGGCCACTAGCTTTCTCATGCACCCCTGTGTGGACTTTATTATCCTGAACCTGTCTCAGCTGTTTCTTAGCAATCATCTCTGAGCCAGTGCAAGGTGACTAGTGTACCTTTTAAAAGCCATAAAGGGTGTGGCAGGTACACATTAAATCTAGCAGGCAGATGATGTGTGTAACAGTGAAGTAGTCAGGTTTTAAGACTCTGTGATAGTGTAGGACCTGCATGAAGGTGGGGTACCTTGGAGATCGGTATGCAGGCTTCCGTGCATTGGCCAATCCACTAATTAAACCCCCATCATTTATTTATTGAATTGTTGAGGATAAGTGAGCTCACTTTGGTGAGTGCTGAGTTTTTTGTCTGTATTTATTTGAGCGATGTGGTCATGGGCTACATGCACCCCGCCCTGTGAGTGGTAAGTACAGCTGTGTACCCTGCTTTTGTGGTGGAGAGTGCTGTGTTACATGCACCCCACCCTCTGAGTGGTAAGTGCATAGCTGTACCCCGCTTCTCGGGTGGCGAGTGCTGTGGTTTTCTCTGTGTGTGTGTGTGTGTATGTATATGTATGTATGTATGTATGTATGTATATGTATATATGTATGTATATATATATATATATATATATATATATATATATATATATATATATATTTATTCCAGTCCAGGATGAGAACCCGCACTCAAATGCTGTCAGAATACTTAGTTGGTGGGTGCCATCAGTAATATAATACAGAAGAAAACAAGAAGACTGCGGCACTCCAAATACAAAGAGATTGTATTAAATTAAAAAAATCATGACAACACTGCATTAAGCAACGTTTCGGTACTCGCAGGTACCGTTGTCAAGCCACATGCTGTCTAGCTGAAGAGCAACAAATAATGCAAACAGAAGTGACAAAAACCACTTACCTAAATACCCCCCGCCGCTGGAGGAAGCCAGGTAACGGCAGCGTCCCGCGTGGTGTCCGTCCAGTGCGAGCGCCGGCCAATGACGTCATGCCGCTGGGCGCCGGCAATGATCCAGGCGGGCGTCTTGCGTTGCCTGGCAACCGGACGCTCAGTGCAGCGTCGGCTTCCCACAGCGGCTGAAGGAAACAGACACATAGTGTGTTATTACTGACATGGAACAAATAAGGAAAAAACACACATGCGCATTATGGTACATCTATGCACAGATGTGGGCACACATAGGTTCTATGGTTGGAGACAACATACGTTAAATGAACCAAATGCTTAAATGCAATAAGGACATAAACAGGATAGGTTTGGTTAAGTACCGTTAAGCATAAGCACTGGTAGCAAAGAACCTATAGACCCTGATCGAGACAATGGAAGTCCTTGGTCACTACCTGTAAATATATACATATTAGTATTGCTGTTAATGGTTACTGCAACAAAATAAACGCAATTGTGGTGGGTGTGAAACCGCCACTTAGAGGAAAATGTTCCAGTTATAACGTTCGTTCAAGCCTGCTGGCGATACTGTGTTGAGGCTGCGGATCCACTTCATTTCACACTTTAACAGCTTACCGCTGCGGTCGCCGCCTCGCAAAGAGGGCGGAATATGGTCGATGAGCATGTGTTTGAGTGAGGAGAGAGGGTGGCCCATCTGTTGAAAATGTCGGGCCACAGGTTGGTCTGAACTCCCGCTGGCAATGGCCTTACCAATCGAAGACCTATGCAGCGCCATACGTTCCCGGGCTGTGCGAATTGTTTTGCCCACGTAGTACAAATTACATGGGCAAATAATGATATAGATCACGTGGGTGGAGAGACACGACAGGGTATGCTTAAGGTAAATATTCTTAAATGTGTGTGGATGCTTAAATGAAGGGCCCGTCAGCATGTGGGCGCAAGTAGTGCAACGAGGACACATGTAGCAGCCTGGTGATTTCGACATGAAATGGGGAGCAGGAATGGCTTTGGTGAAGCCTGTAATGTCCGTGTGGACAACCATGTCTTTTATAGTGCGTCCTCTGCTGAAACAGGCCATTGGCCTTTTTAGATTTAAATATATATATATATATATATATATATATATATATATATATATATATATATATATATATATATATATATATATATATATATATATATAGCGCAGAGGTAGAGCGGGCGGCACTCATGCAGACTCAGCAGCGTAAATTAGACAAGTCACTTTAATGAAGCCAACATGTTTCGGGGAACAAGCCCTGTCCTCAGGGCCAGACAAATATATATATCCAAGAGTTTAGACTATGAATGTTATCACCTCAGATAGTTAAATGTCTGGTATGTAATTTGTCAGCCATTGCTAATTGAGTTCCTTCCAGTTAAACAAATTTCCTGGACATTGTCTTCTTGTTTGTCCGGTCTACAAGTAAGACAATGTCGGTCCACTATTTACTGTTTTTGACAGATACTGGACGACAATAGAACAATGAGGGTAACCAAAGGTATTTGCCTTCTTCATAGGATTTCAAAGCTTTGCGTAAACAAGTCAGTCTGGTACATTGTGCTTGAGTTTCTAGGAGGATAATTTATGTGTGACCAGTAACTGGCTATTAGAAGGATGTACAGACAGCGTGTGATTTATGCATTATATGGGTAAAATATTGAATATGGCTTTTGATGGCTTTTCCGTACGAATGCATATGATACCGTGTTTACTCATACCACGTGCTAACACGCAAGACCGCGTGGGCGGTTATACGTAGCTTGCGTGTATGTGTACGCACGGCAGAACGGGCACGGAGGCCATCTTTGCGGTGTTTGCATGTGATGTCTGTACCGTAATATTTTCCGACTTCGACAGTCTTCTGCTGGAAGATCCGAGGC